>NW_015386225.1:505006-683430 GCF_001527695.2 Protobothrops mucrosquamatus | reverse complement strand
CTGAGTCTGTTCCTCCCCATCCAGACCCTCACGGCCTCCAGACACCGGGTCATCACGTCAAGGGCATCGTTGGGGTGGCCCGGGGTGGATATGTACAACTGAGTGTCATCAGCGTACTGATGGAAATCCACCCCAAAGCCACGAATGATCTCCCCCAGCGGCTTCACATAAATATTGAACAGAAGCGGAGAGAGGACCGCTATGATTAGAACTAAAATTATTAACACTGCAATATTCCCATTTTTTCAAAATTTATTGATGTAAGATGGCATTGAATTGGACTCAATCCCTGACAACTGGCAATTATTATAGATAATTAGCGCTGCTTAGTCTGATTAGTATCCAGTTTCAAAAATTCTATGATATGCTAATTTATGGCATGGAAACAATTTCTTTAAATTCATCTACCAAAGAGAATACCTTGGTTGGAGTCTGATGCTTTCATATGTTTGATTTCATTTTACTCTTGAATATTGGGGAAAAACTATCATTTGAATGCCAAGCAAGATTCAGACTTTCAAAACATTTGATCATCAAGGTTTTGTATAAGAAATTTACTGCTAAAACATGATTTACAATTTGACTGGGAAAATGTTATTAATTCTGGTTGAATGAATATGGATTTTGACCTCAGGCTCATTAATCTAGGACAGGGGTCCCCAAACCCCGGTCTGTGGACCAGCACTGGGCCTCAGCATGCCAGCAACCGGACCATGCAAACGAGCAAAGCCCCATCCGCAGGATGCAGGCAGTACAGGAAACCACGCCCCCTCTGGTCCGTGGAAAAACCTCTCTCCACAGAACCGGTCCCTGGTGCCCAAAAGGTTGGGGACCTCTGATCTAGGATATAGAATTTCAAGCTTTGAGGAAAGCTGAAGATGTCCTTTATCTAGCTACTTTCATTGCCAGGAAACACTAATGCAGAAGATATAATTGGCTCAGTACAGAAGGTGTAGCTGATCTGGACTAGAGTTATACTAGTTTTCTACAGAAAAAAGCCATTTTCCTATAGCTGAAACTTCCTTTTTCCATTATCTTTGTCCCAATAGTCATTTGGTACAAGTGAGATGTCATTCTGCTTGGGTGAAATACACTGAAATTATATTTGATCCAAGTTAATGGTTGGTGCAAATGGAGAAGGAAGGGAGGCTACATATTAGGGCAAATGATATTTACTGTTCTTTGACATTAATGGATTATTTCTTCTCTATATATTCTTGAAGTAGCAGCTGAGACATTAGTTTGAACAATCACACCATCTCAGGTAGATTTTTTGGAAGTTCCCAAGGAACGGAGTGTCAAGGAATTAAGAAAGCACGATTAAAGACGGTTGTTATATGAATAAATAACTTTTCTAGGTAGAATGGGAAGATCAAGAAATAACTTGAAACAATTTTAGTTCACTCAGAAAAAGGTGGAATAGTTTTGACCTTTACAGTTCAAAACCTGCCAGATCTTTCTAAGAAAGGCTACTGATTAAAATAAAACCAGGAGCATTTCAACAAAATACAAACAAATCCCCCAAATAAATGCCATTCACTGCTCGTTCTGAGAATTTTTTAACAGCCAAACACTATGCCGTGTTCGGCTGTTAAAGAATATATCCCTTCTTAATGGAATTCACTCCCTAATAATTGGAAGTTTTATCAGAATCATATATATATGTAGGTCTTTGGTTATTTGGGTTTTCTCTGCCCTTTCAATTTTACGCGGGAGAAAACCCGAATAACCAAAGACCTACATACAAATACCCGTAAAAACCTCAGAAAACAAATATGTATGTATGTATGTATGTATATGTACTGTATATTACCTGCAACCATTGACCACTAGAGCTTAGATAGCTCCTAAAGCTAAAGCACTGTATATGGTCATTTAAAGTATAAAGTTCCATGAGTTCAATTCCTAGTCCAAACCTCATAGACCAACATCTATAACATCTGAGAATAACATCCCGACAAAGATGAAACCAGCCACATGATGCCCTCCCAGTGGTCAAGGTCCTAATAATTAGATATTTCTCAATGAGGCTTTTATAATACAATATTAAGCTTTTTACAACATATTACAGATAGGCAGAGTTGTTCTCTTATTTTATTTGTAACTTCCCACATTTCTTCACTTTATCTAACATCTTTTTTTCTATTTTTTCTAAATAATCCAAAATTGTATAATATCCCCCTCCCCATTTAAAACTTCTGGAAAAAAGGGGAAAAATATATAAACCCTATCAAATATGCTCTTAGAAGTGCTGTGTTTTTCACAGATTTATGCTGTAATAATTAAGAAGTGGATGCTACAGTAAATGTTGAGTTAATTAAAACATTTAACTGAAAGCCATCTTTTTCTAAGAAATTGATGTCCTAAAATAGGAAACATTACTTTTTTTCTGACTTTAGTATAGGACAACACTTGCAAATGAGATTTAGCAATAATTGTGTGACAATTCACACAATTAATTTGCTTCAATTGGGTGTTTGTGCTGTTTTTGTCACTAATGAAGACATGAGAGAAATCTGCTGTTGAAGAATTGACTTATGGAGAAGGTGTTTTAAAATATTGCTACATGTACATGGAAATTAGCATACTTTTGAGTATTTTACTGAAGCTAGATAATTAAATAAAATTTTAAAGAAAGTTTTAAGATATGGAACCCAATGCAAACGAGCACAGTTTCATTTAACTATACTATAAATGTGTTATTTAGTATATTTCATTTATGTAATAATGTTACAGTTAGCAAGCTAAGCAGGAACCTGCAAGAACCACTTACTTAGTAGAAAGGGCCTTAGAAATAGACTAATACAGCATTTGTTACTAGGGTAAAATTATGAATAGTAAATGGAGAGAACCATGGAGAGCATTAATTTTCATACTAAGAATCTGTAAAATCCAGGAAAGACCTCATTCTGACCTCATGAGTAAATTAGGATTTAGCTACAGGGCACTCTGGCTTATATTTTCTCTGCTCACTTGCGCTCCTATTCCTTCTTACGCTTCCTTCATAATAGATGTTGATTAAATTGGACAGGCTTTGAGTCAAAAAGTTTGCATTTAGAACACATTTGAGAAAACGTTAATGAATCCTAAAATAAAATGTGTCACATAAAGTTCATATATTTATGAAGATGCATGACAAACGTTTGATAGATTCATTCTACCTTAAAATTACATCCACTGCTATAATTTTTCAAAATGTGGTAACCAAGAAAAAATCCATACAGAAAGCTAATGTTGGTGACATTAGCTTTTTAATAAGCACAAGGCGTAGTTATTTGTAGAACTGCCTGTCTCTACCTATCTCTGCATATTGCTTTGGCAGTGTGAGCAGTGTGGGCATGCTCCAGGTATCAATGTATTTGACAGTGCTGTGTTGTATTGTGGGACATAGAAATCTTCTTTGTTGCAATGTCTGCCCTGTGGAATAGCATCCCCCAAGAGATCCTGGCTCTGTTGGCCTTTAAGCTAGGAGGATAAGTGAACTCTGTTGACTGATATTTTTTTTCAGTTACAGTTTTTTGGATTAGATGTTAGAGACATATGTTATACTGGTTGTTCTAGATATTTATTTTATATTTTGTTGTTTTTAACCTTCATGTTTGCTAACTAGGTTTACCGCAAATGAAATAAACAGCTATATAAGTTGTATAGCTAAATAATACTTTTAAGTGAAAAATGAGTAAAGAACTATTAATAATTCTATTTTGCTCCAGTAGCTGTAAACCAGGGGTCTTCAAACTTGGCCCTTTTATGAGTTGTGGACTTCAACTCCCAGAATTCCTCAGCCAAGCACGCTGGCTGAGAAATTCTGGGAGTTGAAGTCCACAAGTCATAAAAGGGCCAAGTTTGAAGACCCCTGCTGTAAACAGTATAAAGTTTCTCTTCACAATAACAGGTCTGTGAACTATGTTGGATAAAATTGATTTAGACAAAGTCAGCCAACTCATAACTAAGGTGACTTGAATCCAAATCTCTCTAATCCTAGTCTACTTCTTAATTATTGCACTGGTTTCATCCTTGCATGTTTTATTCTGTTGCCTGATGGTGTCTAGCATGGCCTCCGTGCTCTGGAAAATGTCTTCCCCTGGATTGGAAGTTCAGCTTGTCACAACATTGATGGACTTTCAGATTAAGATAAACTCCTATGGTCATCTGGAGTTTTGCAGTCCAGATCTTATATCCCTTTTAATAAAGAAAGTCAATGGCTATAGCAACCTCAGCTATTAACTATGCCAAACTCTCACTGACAACACTCATAAAAGAATAAATAACAGCCATGATCAGCAAAGTTTGCTCACCTGGAGAGTAGGAAAATAGCAGCTACTCTTTTTCACAGTGCTCATCAAGCCCCAATGGCTTGCTTTGAGGAGTCCTTCCTCAGAGGGACACATTGTGAGCATGGTGTCCATGGAGACCATCTGTGCTGTGGCAGCACCAGCAGTCTCCATGGACACTTCGCCCACAGTGTCTTGCTCTGAGAAGGAGCCCCTTTGAACAAGGCACAAAGAATAAAGCTGGTAGAGGTAGCAGTTGCTTTCACACCTGAGGTGGGACATGTCTTGGGCACCACTAAATATACTTAATTTTTGCACTGAAAGTCATTTCCACTGCCAGCCCTGCTGTTTTCAGAATGTTTTAGCTCCATAGATCACATTTTACTTTCAGTGTGACCACTTACACTACCAAAACTGTGGAATGCATTACAAGGACAAAAAAAAGGAGGCAAATTGGCATTAAAGTAAGCCAAGCCACTGTTATCAGGACTTGTAGATAAGCAAGATTAGTCCTAGTTAGTATTTGGTTAGGAGACCACTAGAGAATTCTAACACTGTAAACAGATCTGAGTTATACACCCACCTATCCACACATCCAAAAGAAAGCAACTGCCAACTGCTTCAATGCTATTTGCTAAGCAAGCTGCCTGGATATCTCCATATGGCCACCAAAACCCTCACTGAACTTTACTCTTACTTTACTCTTAAGTACTGATGAAAACTTTACAAATAATGAACAATGTTTTTATATGGCAGTGCAGTAAATCATGCTGTAACATGGAAGATTTTATCTAGGTATCCATCTGTTTCTTCTATTGTACCTGATGTCCAGATTGTCTTAAAAGACAGCTTTGAGGCTTCCACTCTCTCTTCTTTCAGTCCCTGATATTTGAACTGGGTATAGGTGACATAAACTTTAAAGAAAGAGCATTTTTCAGTAAAGGATTATTTTCTATAAAGGAAAACACATGGCCATCCTAACCACATGTATATCTGTCACTGTGGATAATAATTCAAGCATATAATGAAGAGAGTTCTAGTCTGAGGAAAGCTGTGCCATATTAAATCTGTTTGCTTTTAAGTTACTTTAGCTTCCTTTGTTCTTTTAAGAGCAACATATGATCATTGTTATCCTCTGGAATTTTACCATGGTGTTATTTATATCTGGTAATTTTTTTATGACAGATTTTTTTTTGTTTATTTATATATAGTACTGGTATTTATTGATTTATGATCTTCTGAAATTTCAACAGGCATTTCACATATTTAACTACTCATCTTTTATATTCTTCGTAAACATTTTAAATCACATATATACTTTCTTTTGTTCTAGTTCAATCAGAGCTCTTGGTTTACCTTCATCTTAACTGTTTAATAAAGATAAAGGTAAAGGTTTTCCCTGTCCAGTTTTGTCTGACTCCAGGGGATGATGCTCATTTCCATTTCTTATTAAATTTACATGCTATAGTTTACAAATCAGTAGGATTGAAAAAAATGTTTAAACCAGAGCAGAGTATGATCTTGGTACTTCTGGCTAATTTTTAAGCAGGGTTATTTCTCTGAAGTGGAAATTTCAGAATTTCTTTTTTATTTGTTTTTTGAAAAAATACATGATACATTCAAGATTCTTCTTCTTCTTCTTCTTCTTCTTCTTCTTCTTCTTCTTCTTCTTCTTCTTCTTCTTCTTCTTCTTCTTCTTCTTCTTCTTCTTCTTCTCCTTCTTCTTCTTCCTCCTCTTCCTCTTCCTCTTCCTCTTTTTTAAATTGCCATTTTTGAAATTTATTTCAATATTTCAAAGTTTGTATATATTCCATTTTATACATGTCTTAATATCACATGTCATTCTTAAACAATTTATTAGCAATTGTTTGTGGATATAATACCTTTTTAAAGAAATGTGTAAGTGTTCTACTGTAACATTTTCTCACAAGCTGATTGATACATTCACACACTATGCAAGAGAAATATGTTTGTTGGTGGTTATGGTGGTAGCATCACATACCTCAAAAGCCTGTATGTTAAGCCAAACAAAGAGCAGTGCAGATTGCTGCTTCTGCACAGTTACTTAGCAACCATACAGTGAGTACTGAAAACAAAATATTGCCATACAACATTTAACATGTTGAACCTGAAATAAAACCGATAGTGTATTTGGTGAAATATATTACATATAAATGATTTTAAAGTGTTGATGAGAAAGAAAGAAACAAGAAAATACAGTGAGTCTTTTGATGATATTTCCCCCTCCTGATGGGTCTGTACCTAAAAATCCTGCTATAAAAAACTTATCAGAAAGACTTATTCATATGACTCCCACACATGTTGCTCCTGTCTCCACGTTGCAAGTTAACTGCACTAATGTACTTACTGTTTTTACTGAATGTGTGCTACCAAGCCAGTGTTGACACTTAAAATCACATAGATTTTCTCCACAATGGTCTTTTCACAACCTGATCCTTGAGGTATTCCAAAAATACAAATGTCCTTTGTCATAGCCCTTTTCATGTCCATAGACCCAGAATTAGCCAAAGAATCTATGACAACATTGATCCATGGTGCACCCAACTTAGCCATACACAAAGATCGAAAAACCCAGGATTATGGATTTTATAAACCTCTGCATAACCACATATTTTCAATTAGACAGGCAAACCTATCAACAAATTAAAAGTATACCTATGGGATCACCACGTTCAGGATTCATAGTGGAGGTCATTATGCAAAGTCTTGAAATGATAGCACTTTTACAAATACAATCCAATATATGGGTCAGATATAGATTGTAGAGGATACCTTCACCATAATAAAAAAGGACTAATTAGAGAACACTCACAAAAACATCAACAATATCTTCAAAGGAATCCAATTTACCAGGGATTCCTGATCAGCAGAGACTATGATGGCAAACTAGAAACACAAAAAACCACCCACACTAGTCAAGTGCTCCACTAACAGAGCAGTATCCTAACCTACCATAAAATAAAGCTGTGTAAGAACTCTATTTAGATGAGCACAAACATTTCAGCAACACTGAACAGCAGAGAAAGGAAACAGAGTGTGTATACAATATCTTCCAACAAAATTGATATCCACGCAACTTTATTGAAAAGTGCCTGACCAATCAACCCAATACAGCACAACAAACGCAAGCTGTAAAAAGGATAATGCTGCCATACATCAAAAACTTCTCAGAAACCACCAACCGACAACCACATGGAATCAGCGTAGCACACAAACCAACTAAAGCTCTCCAGAACATCCTAAATAAGCCAAAAGACCCAGGCACAGAAGTAAAAAAAAATGTAATGACTGCAACAGCCACTATGTAGGACAAACAGGCAGAAGACTAGCATAGTGCATTCATGAACACCAACTAGAAGTCAGAAGACATGATGAAAACTCTTTAATTTCACAACACATGGAACAGACTTAACCATAGTTTCAACTGGGAAATTGTGATCATCCTAGACCAAACCAAGTCCAAAACTGCTAGAAAATTTCTTGAAGCCTGGCACTCTGACAAATTGGCCATCAATAGACACATAGACATAAACAATATCTACATACTGTACAAAAGAGATAATCAATAAGACAAAAAGGGAACAAAAGACCAAAACACCTCACCACCAGCAATCAAAACACAGATGAGCATAATTTAACACCAAAATTAACATCAGACAATAATCAAGAAGTAAACAATACCTCAATCAAGGAACTGCCAAACAAGCTAACATTAAACAGCCGAACCAAAGAACCTCCACCAACACCAACCTCCAAGTGGCCTCAACGACTCTCTGACAGAATGCAAATGACCAGTTGTCTGCAAGGAATATAAATCCTTCCATTCCCCACCATCCAGTCAGAGCTGAAGAAGCTTCTTGGATGAAAAGCGAAATGTCTTCAAAGAAAAACAAGAAAGTCCAGTTGCCTCTTGAAAAGTCACCTCTGGGCCAACCATGACCTGGATGACTGAGAATCTCCATAGACATTCAGACATATAAAGAACTATTCTGTAGACAGTTATTAAATCTTTATTTAATATGATCAAATTTAAACGCAGATCATAAATTTATGGAAATCAAAAATAGTCTATCAGAAGCCCCTCTTTCCAATAAATTATCAGCCCCCCTCCAGTGCATTTTTATTAATAATCACAAATTTGCAAAATCATTGGTTTTCCTTATTCTATGATCTTCAGAAAAACTAATTCTGTTTAGTGTCTACTCAGACCAATTCCAAACTTGATTGGGAATCTCTTAACTGCCATTTGTTTGTGCACTTTATAATCTTGCAGAATTCTTTAAGAAATACCAGAACTAAATGTTGTTTTTTAATAATACAAAAGAGACAATACCTACACAACTGAATGGAAGATCACTTCATCAGTATAAACGACAAAGTGACATATTCCATTTCATTTGGAAATATTTTATGTTCTTTGACTTCAAGAAGTTAAGGAGCATAACATGTTTACATTGCTCATTGTCACCTAAATATTACTTTGACAACAAGAATATGGTGACAAAAGGTACTGAAGTATATAACAAGAAGAACATTTTTATACATCTTCCCCAAAGTCGAAGTCTAACTGCTGTTTGAAAATGGATCTTACTGCCTAGTAAAGAAGTTGACTTTGGCCTGTGAAAATAAAGGGCAAAGATTTTTTGCTAATTTTAAGCAGATTACAGATAATTTTCCACTTGTGCAATAATATTTTGTCCTGAATTATGCAAAGTTCAGTTTATGTTGGTTATCTGTTATGAACATGAAGCAGAGAAACAGATGCTCCAGATTGCATTACATTTGAATAGGTTATCAAATCTAGTCAGAGATTTGTATTAGATTTGTATTTGTATTAGATTTTTTTCTTTCATTTTGTCTATATTTCTCTATTTCATATATTGTCTCTATATAAAAATTATGCATGTGGTTTTGTATCCACTTTCAATCAACTTAAACATGTACAAGGATATTATTTATGTTTAGAAACTTCTTATTTCTGTGTGATAATCTGCATTCTACTCTAAACAATTTACAGGAAATTTTGTGGCAGACCATCTCCATCTTGTGTTCCTTCTGGAGCATTGCATTTTTATATTTAAAATTAAACAGTTTTTTTTGTATTTTATATTTTCTTGTTCTAATAACATTTGTTTATTTTTGTGGACTTTGTCTATTTCTAAAAGGCTAAATAATCCAACTACAAATCTCTAAGCTACACAGACAAGTTGCATTTGAAAAATTATTTCTCTCCCCTTCTTTTTTCCTCCTTTTAATTTCCAGAAAGTCAGTATAAAGACAGCCTTGTCTCTCTCACGCACTGAGATTAGAAGGAAACACCTGGAGATTTGGTAGATAGGTGGTGACATTCAGAACTATAAAACTGTTTATTACAAAGTGGTGTAGGGCCCAGAGGGTTTCTGGCAGAGGATGTTTAAGATCTTCAGAATTTTATTCTAGGAGCTCAGCTACTATACTATACCTTATTCCTTGGAGAAGTTGTCAAATATACTTCCTGGAGACAAATAGCATATAAATTGCAAGGAAAGAAGATTTGTGTATTCTGGAGAAGGAACTGCCCATTCTGAGTTCCCCTAAAATCGGAGCCATGGGCTATCTGGAGTAAAAGTACATTTACGAATTCTGACCATAGAATAAAGAGGCATAGATGATGCTTGGCATCTAGAATTTGAGGGCAATATTCTTGGTCCCCAGGGTTTGATATCTAACCCTTTCCCAATAGCTACATTTTCTGAAAAATTGCCAAAATGTTATGATTAACTTTGAATGCATGACTAATTTTTACTATACTCTTCAGATGTTTAACTAGAGCTATTTCTTCCCTTACAGACATGAATTTCTCTACTAATTCTTTTAACTGGGAGCTGAAGCCAATTAGTGTTGGCAGGAAAAAGATAACCTCCTGATCTATGTTCCACTTTGTGGCTGCCCATACCACCTACAAAAGGTTTAGAAATAACTCAGTATTTAAGAACTTTGCCTCAGCTGTTTGTATGAAAAAAGTATATAAATGCATAAAACCAAGACCAACATATATTTTCAGCTCCTTTTACTCTAATTATGGTGCCTGGCTCAAACTAATTAACCCTTAACTTTTGTAGAGAAAAAGTCATGTGGCAAAAGCAATCATGTTTATTTTCCATAGTTAGAATTTATTCTTAGTTTGAATATGCAAAAATTCAGAAACTCTGAGAAAAAAAAATAAGAGCATCCAATCTAAAATAATCAAAATTCCTCAAAGATGAGTCTCTCCTTAGGCAGAATCCATATTCCACTGCTTTTTTTTAATTTGTCCTGATTAAAAATATTTGTTTTCACTTTGCTTGCTTTATGTATTTATACATAGTTGAAAAGTAAAAAAAAATTATCAGGACAATTCTCAGGAAACTACATGGAAAATGAGTGTTGCATTTAAAAACAGATCATGAACTTGATTCTTCCAATCCTGCCTTGAGACAAATAGTCAGTTGCAGAATTTGTCAGTCCTGGACCGCTCTACAAGGATACATGTTGTCACACATGCTCCATTCTTTCACCCACATCCCACAGATCATTACTATACAAAGAGATTCCAATGAGTCAGTCTGTAGTTAAGTGCCATCTACTGGTACACTAATGCTTCAAAATACACTGTCCTCTATTAAACTCATTTGGCAAGCTAGTCAAAAGCATTGTTTTGTTAAAGCAACAAAGAAAAAAATCAAAGTAGTATTAAAAATTAAAATTCTTATTTGAGTTAAGCTCAACTCTCAATGATATCATGGCACCTCCATGCAGGATTTTTTTGCAACAGTAAGGAACAGCTATGTAAGCTTATGAAAATATATGTATCACACTGTAATGTTTTAATGAGTGGGCCATATTCCAATAAGGTCCCAGGCTATTAATCCTGAGACAACCTGGTAATCATCACAAGTAATTGTCAAGTATTTTTTTTTTATAAAATCACTTAAGCAAGGTATAGGATCAATGACAAAACATCAGAATCAGCTGTCTTATTACGTGCAGACCTATTCTAATCACCCTCTTTAATGATGTAATTTAAATATGATCCACTTCAGGAAAAATGATTGCATTTCAACCAGAATAAAATGTTTTTGTACTGTTGCTCATCTAATCTATATGCTTGCAAAAATATCCTCCCATAGCTTTTGAAAGTGGAAGGTATATTGAGCTAAGGTGAAAGATAAAGATTAAATAAGATAACCAGTTGGGGAAAAAAGAATTATAGCAATTACTAGATATCTAAAACAGGCAAGTTTAGAGCAGGTATGGCAAGACAGTACTAGTATGAAGTGTGCAGTACATCTAGAACGTGCCTCAAAAGATTGGGTAAACCTGTATTTTAAAAATGCAGAATAAATAATAATTGGTGATAAATATTTGTAAATAAGCTGATAAATTACTGTGAAACCTGAAAGAATGATGATTGTCAAACATATGATTTTGGTGTGTATTATTACAACTGCTTAGTGGAAGCAGCATAGAGATTTCTGAAAAACATGTAATCCTATAAAAATATTTGCTTCTATTTTAGGCGTATGGATACAAAATTTTCCTGTTAACTTTGGCCTTTGTAATTTTTTTTTTAAATAGAAAAGCTCAGTAATGCTTTATAATCGAAACAGAAACATTAGGCTGTTGTTATATTTCTTTTGCTGACCGTTGCTATTGGTACTGTTATTCTGTGCCATTGCCAAATACTTCATTATAACTGCAGTTTGTAATCTATTTAAAATTATTATATTTTAAATTTTATTTAAAATTTATTTAAAATTTTATTATATTATATTATAAAATTTTATTATATTTTAGAGAATATTTGTAGCTCAGGGTTGAAATGAAGGGTCCTTGGTGCTCTTGGAGCTTGCCTGTTTTCTTGCAGATGTTTCATTACCCTAACTAACATCATCAGTGCTAGTAAGGAGTGCTGCTTGCTGTCAGTTTATATTTTGGTGTCTTGCCTGTCTGTGTGGGTGGGGGCGGTCTTAGAGATTCTTTGGTTGGTCTGTTTACTAATGGCTCTTTGGCAGTTTCTTGACTGGGGTATTGCTTACTTGATTGTTGTTGGTCTGGAGGTGACCTTGGAGTTAATCTATGCTGATCTGAGTGCTGATTACTGGTGGAGAGGTGCTGGAGTCTTTTTCTGTTTTGAGCTGGTTGATTGTCTCTTTTGCATAATCTATACATGTTGTTAATGTCTATGTTGTGTCTATTGATGGCTGATTTGTCAGAGTGCCAGGCTTCTAGAAATTCCCTGGCATTTTTGGATTTGGCCTGGTCTAGGATCGTCACATTTTCCCAATTGAAACTATGGTTAAATCTGTCTACTTGTTGTGAAATTAAAGAATTTTCGTCATGCCTTTTGACTGCCAGTTGATGTTCATGGATGCATTCTGCCAGTCTTTTTGCCTGTTTGTCCTACATAGTGGTTGTTGCAGTTCTTACACTGTATGTTGTAGATTACTCCTGTTTTTTCTTCTGGGGTAGCTGGGTCTTTGGGTTTACTTAGGATGTTTTGAAGGGCTTTAGTTGGCTTATGGGCTACGCTGATTCCATATGTTTGTGGTAGTCTATTTGCGGTTTCTGAGATGTTCTTGATATATGGCAGTGCAATTTTTTTTAGGGTTTGTGTTGGCTGTGTTGTGTTGGTTGAGTGGTCAGGGATTTTTTTTTTATGAAGTTGCGTGGGTATCCATTTTGTTGGAATGTGTTATATAGATGTTTCGTTTCCTTTTTCTGCTGTTCTAAGACTGCCCCCACCCACACAGACAGGCAAGACACCAGAATATAAACTGACAGCAAGCAGCACTCCTTACTAGCACTGATGATGTTACCTAGTTAGGGTAATGAAACGTCTGCAAGAAAACAAGCAAGCTCAGAGAGCACCAAGGACTCCTTATAATAAAGAGTCAGCAAGAGAAATCAGTTTCTGAATGGTGATGACTGATTTAGCTAAGTCTGTCTCTAAATGTCTTTGCAATTGTGATAATAATTTGTTGCTTCAAATGACAATCATCTTAGATTTCTTGGCTTAAAAGATTTGATGTCTTGTGAAGTCACAGATTAGTTTCACCCAACTTGTTAACTCATAAACCAGTGGTTCTCAACCTTTTTAATGCCACGACCCCAACCAGTCGTAAGTCGAGGACTAAACCGGTCGTAAGTCGAGGACTAAACCGGTCATAAGTCGAGGACTAAACTGGTCGTAAGTCGAGGACTACCCAATCAGTCGTAAGTCGAGGACTTTCCCTGCCCGGGAGCGCCGCGCATGCGTGTTTCCGCCCCCTGCGCCGGCTGAGGCGTAGCTGGCAAGTGGCAGAGACGGAGTAGGCCGACCACCAGCTGGCCCAGCCCAAGGGAGGTAAGGCACCCGCCAGAAAAGGGGTAAAAAAATGGCGGACAAAAAAAATGGCGGACAGCCTTGCTTGGCGACCCCCGTGAAATGGTTGATCGACCCCAAATGGGGTCCCGATCCACAGGTTGAGAACCACTGTCATAAACCATATATAATCACAGTGACCAGACTTGCAAAATTAATGAAGTCAAAATTAAACAAGCCAACACAATCAAATTTACAACAATGCATGAAATAGATCTTTATTTGAATATGCATGAATTAGTCTCCGGACTGGAACTTTACATTCTAACACTAAACATATTTATTTCAGAGAAAACTCTTTGATTCTGTGCAAATTATTTAAAAATAAATATGCTAAGAATCACAATTAAAACTACTTCAAATAATTTTACATTACCTTGCAGTACATATTACCACTAGAAATGTATTTGCAATGCACATCTGACATGTTATGACATATATGAGAATTGTTGTATTTTTATACTGAAAACAGCTACATTTTGAAAGAATAGGAAAAACACCATTTATCCACTCCTAAATTTCATTCTGCTGAAATGCAGTACTCTGAATAAAGTACTTATCTTATTCTATGAAAGAGTTTGTAGAATAAAAGGCAACAAAATTTAAATATGTTGTCAGCCATTGCTCATCTTAGGATTAATTCCATTTTGAAAACAACAAAATCTAAGTATTGTCTATACTTCATATTATTACTTGGCATCACAGATGGGATGGAGTACTTAGTAATTATAAACTGTAATTGTTCTGCCCCAAATTCCTTACGTTATTTTGCATGTGTTCTTCTAGGCTTTTTAATCCACTGTGCTATGCTAAGCATTAATTGTTCCATTTATTTTAATATCAGTACTTCTGACATGTTTAAATCTTAAAATTTTCTGCTTAGTCAAGCCTGGAAGCAACCTGATCTGAGGATATTCCAATGATCCCGGAAACACTCCATTTTAAAAAAGTGAGCACAATTGAAAACCACAACTCTTTGGCAAAAAAAGCAGTCCCAGTGCTGCACCACAGCACAGCACAAAGTCCAGCTCCAACTTGGCTCATCAGTGCAGCACAAAGTTGCAGCTGACCCAGCCCAGTTCCAGCTGCAATCACCCTCACTAGTCTACACTCTCAGGCTCCTGCCGCTCTGAGCTCTGCTGCCCTCTGAGGCCCCTGCCGCCCTGAGCTGCCTTCCTTGTCTTCTTGCTCCTGCTGCTGATGAGGCATGCTTGGCTTGGCTCTTCATGAAGCAGCTGCTGACCATGTGAGGCTATCTTTTCTAGGTCTCCAAAGACATTTTTATAAACAACGATATGAAAAACTAGCTGCAAGCTTCCCCAGATGAGGTGAAAGACAAAAAGGCCGCCCGTGCTACAGTGAGAACTGAGAAACTTGAGAGTACCATAAAACCAGAATAAGATTTTCAATTCAAGGAGCTGAGCAAAGTGGACTATGCCTGGAGGGTAGCAGAATACACCTAAATAGACTATGACTATAGCCCTGCAGTTGATGTTGGGGCACTGGATGAGAATGCCCCATAGGAGTTATAGCACATCCCATGCATTCAGGGAATGAGATGGTGACAATGCATCCTGAAGACCAAGCTACCTAATAATATATAGAGCCAAATCCAGCGCCTCACAGATCACACCAAAGATCTCAACTCAAGGAAAAGGAGCAACAAACTCAATTGATCTGGTCAGGAAACAACTAAAAATAACTTGCAACATCTGGATTTATGAAGTTACATGACAATTTAGATGACAGAAATTAGATAGTTTCTTTAAAATTATTGAAGGCATGAAACTACCTCCCACTCCCAACACATCAAACTCAGCCTGAGGATAAAACAGCTGTGGCATAAAATCCAACAGTGAAGAAAAGTTCGAGGCAGCATTTGGAAAGTCATTGAACTCCAACTGGAACAGATTGGAGACTTGCTGCAACACACTTATACTGCAAGAGTCTGGTCTTATGAAGAGACTAAGAACATTTTCAGAAGTAGCAGGAATGATTTCTTCAACCTATGGGACTCAAATTGTATTTAAAGTGATCAATTCTGAGGAAGTGGACTCTGTCCTTGCTGTAGTGAGCTCTGCCACTTGTGTTGTGAGCTCATGTCCCTTCTGGTTAGTGAAGGCCTCCTAGGAGGTGGCATGTGGTTGTGTCAATGTGGTGATTAATGCCTCATTGTGGGAGGAGGCAGTGCCACCTGCCTTGAAGGAGGTGAAATTATGCCTCCTTCTCAAGAGGTCATCCTTCGATCTATTTGATATAGCAAAGTAAGTGTACTTGCATAAAATAAGCAAAATGTCATGGTTACTATAGATGAGACCAGAAGAAATAAGAACTCTGAGGCAATTGTTTTCCTCAAAGAACAATTTTAATGGCTACATAATATCAGCATGAACATAGGTGAAACCAAGACTGGAAGTCCCCCCCAAAAGGTTACAAAGTAAAACTCCCCACCCACTAAATATGTAATAAATCACATTCTCCAATTAAGACCTTTGGGGGCTCTCTAACGGTAATTCTAGCCTGCCAAACACTTGAGCAATTTGACTTTGGTTCCCACAAGAAAGTTATTGTTTTGACTGAACTGGAAGAATGCATTTTCCTCCCCCCATAGCTGTGGCAAGCCGAAAAAAACAGAAGAAAGATGGCTGTCACCAAAAGTAGTTTTGTAGGTTTGACACAAACAAGAAAAGTTATGCTTAAAATTGACTTTAAACTTTTTGATAACAAGAACATATATACTTTAATGACAGATTGAACCAACTGGTTGATAGATTCAGGACTCGTCCTCACCTGCTTTTCTCCTCTCCTTGAGATGGGAGGAATATATGTCAGGGCAAATGGGGCTGCCTCAATGGCCTATTGATATTGTGCATCAGCAATGAGTTAATCACTGCTGCTGTTAATCAGTGCTTCTTTTAGATTTCTTCCATATTTGAGCCAGGTCTGTTTCACTGTTCTTCTTATTTGATTTCTTTCCTTGGAAGGAGGAATTGATGAGGTTGATCAAAGAACATGGAAGATCTTTGTTTCAAAGAATAACTCAAATGCAACTAAGGCTGCTACAGTTGTTTGTTTGTTAATCAGAGACAGGATGGGAGATGGGTTTTCAAACAAATTGCCCCTAGTTCTTATTTTCCACTCACCAAAGGGAACAGAGATCTGAAAAGGAACTTTACTTGGTTCTCTCTAATGGTTCATATTACTCTGATTAAAAATAAACTGACAGATTGGTGGAAGCAGGATTTTACTCTCTCTGGCAGCTAAGTACCATGGCCATTACAGGTAAAGACCCCAGCAGCTGGATGGAAGTGGCCAGTCTTGAGGCAGATCATTTGGGGACCAGAAGGTAACGAACCTTTAACTTCTTAGTGCAGGGGTCTTCAAACTTGGCCCTTTAATGACTTGTGGACGTCAACTCCCAGAATTCCTCAGCCAGGAGATTTTCTTCCATTCTTCCGGATAAAAACTACTTTCAAGCCAGAACAGCTGGAACTAGCTTTATCTTGTCTCAGTTGCACATTGGATACAAGATGGAGGACATTCCTTAGGAAAATGGAGTTTCTTTGAGCTGGGGCAAAGAATGGTTTCTGTGGACAAATTAGAATGTCTTTAAACCATGGAATTCAGTGCTACACCCACACAGCACTCTCCTTTTTAAGAAATGGGAATATTTAAAATAATGTATCTTATATTGGAATAATAGTACTGAAGAATCTATATTTGTAGGTCTTATGTTTGTCTTGTTTTATAAACAGAAGTACAGAGCCTGCTATCAGAGACAAGATGAAAGACAACAAGGAATACTGTATAATGGTTAAATCCTTTTAAAACAAGATGTTTTGACACTGTAATTCTAACCTGGAAACACCTCAAATTTTCTTTGGAAAGAAAAATGAGGAATAATGGCAGATGGAGACCATTTTGTAAACTCCTTGTAAAATTTAAAAAATAAGGAAGGACAGGAGCATAATGAAAGTTAGAAATGTGCTTCAGCTGCTAGATAATTATCTAATTTTCTTGGCTACACACATGACAAACATTTTGTTTCATTGGATAAGGCCAACAGTCCCTTTAAGAGAGCAGCTTTCTCTTATCCTCGGTATTATATAAAATTCTGAGGATTTTGCTCAAAAGGAAAAAGTAACTGGGAATATTCAAACAGGAAGCCTAGTTGCTTTTATTTGCTCTTTTCAACTAATCTTTCTGTGGTGCAAATGAGCTGGAATTTGATATGTGGAAAGCATGTATTGACTTGTTTAACTAGGTGTACAGTCTCTTCACTTATAGATTTGTATTCATTGGCTTAAAACGGAATTGCTCATTGAAATTTTTCCCATGTGTAATCCCACTTGTTTGTACACATCATTTGTGTTTCAGGATTGGCACAAAATTAAGTTCTGTATGGTGCTTTTGAGCAGGAAGAACCAAAACACCTCCCTTGATTGTTTTTTTGATTGCTTTTAGTGTAATTGACCCAGGCATCCTTTTGGATAGCTTGGGAGAATTTGGCCTTGGAACCACTATTTTATGATCATTCCAATCCTCCCCTTAGGGTTTGCTGGTGTAAATTATCTTGAGTCTCATGCTGGTCAATATTTCCATGAAACTTTGGAGCAGTTAATTCTAGCCTTAATGCTATTCCATTTGCAAACGTAACTCTAAAAAAACAATCTCTGTTCTTGAATTATATTTGTGCTTCATAATGGTCTGGGTAAAATAGCAAAATAAAAACATATTCAAGACTAAATTGCTCCTAATTTAGTGCTTATTGAGCCTTAACAATCACTGGCTATAGTAAGGAATGCAGTTACAATTAGTACATAGCTGCAACTGTTGAATTAACCATTTTGTTTTGGTAAAAAATTTCTATGCCTTAAATACAAACTGACTTGAGCACTGCAGTGTCCTCTATTTGTGGCTACTCTTGAAAACTGGACCCAAAGAAGAGAAAATACCACACAACAGAACAAAACAGAAATCATTCTTTGGAAATAATGACTCTTTGATTAATCCAATGCATTTCTACTATATTAGAACATTTTATTTGGATTACATCACATATTGTACCTAACAGACTAATGTAGCCTAAAATACATTGGACCATACAAAGACTTTTTACTCCAGCAAGTGATTTTTTTCTTTCCTTCCTTTTATCTTCTGCATGTTATCCTGTCTACATGGTATCTGTAGTGAAAGATCTGCAATGATTGTAACTCATTTTTCATTCACAGTTTAAGGTGTTGATAAGATGTTTAAATGTCTAAATTTATTTATTTATTTAAAGCAGAGGTCCCCAACCTTTTGGGCACCAGGGACCGGTTCCATGGAGAGAAGTTTTTCCGCGGACCGGAGGGGGCATGGTTTTGTGTGCTGCCTGCATCCCATGGATGGGGCTTTGCTTGTTTGTGCGGCCTGGTTGCTGGCATGCTGCGGCCCGGTACCGGTCCATGGACTGGGGGTTGGGGATCCCTGATTTAAAGGACCTTCATCTGTTACCAACCTGTCTGGGTATTAGAAAATGCAGGACAGGGCCTGAAAATGTTCCTGCTTTCAAGGGACTCATTTATTATGAAACAATGTTTTCTCTTATATCAATTCCAAAAATGTAGTATACATTCCCTTGTGAGTTATGATTTGGTCCCTACTGTTTTTGATGAAAAAGGTTATAAAGTCTTATTTTTAGCTATAAATCTTTTAAAGACAGATTTTACAGTTTGGTTTGTTTATATCTTTTGCATTTTGTATTATGAAACTGTACAGTGATTTAAGTTTCCAATTTGAACTTAAGGGCTGTATATAAATCAAATACAGATGTTTGGACAGTTTCTTAATTCATAATCACCACCTGGCTGGTACTTCCATGATGTACAGGTAGTCCTTAACTTACAACCACAATTGAGCCCAACATTTCTGTTGCTAAGTGAGACAGTTAAGTGAATTTTGCCCCATTTTGTGATCTTTCTTGCCACAGGATTTTATCACTGCAGATGTTAGTAACACAGCCATTAAGTGAATCTGGCTTCTCCGTTGACTTGTCAGAAGGTCACAAGAGGTGATCACATGACCCCAAGACACTGGAACTCTCATAAATACGAATCAGTTGCCACACATCTTAATTTTGATTAAGGGGATGCTTAACAGTTGTAAGTGTGAAAAATGGTCATGAGTCACTTTTTTCGGTACTGTTGTAACTTGAAATGGTTACTAAAGGAACTACCAGTATTCCACTAGAGAGGCCAGAAAGGAGGAAGAGGCAAATCTTTGTTTTATGTGCTAGCACTACTAAGAACCTTCTACCTGAAAAACATGTCCGGTCAGAGGTGGTGATTGAACAGATAATAATAATAATAATAATAATAATAATAATAATAATAATAATAATAATAATAATAATAATAATAATAATGATAATGATGATGATGATGATGATGATGATGATGATGATGATGATGATGTTGTGGAAGGTTCCTTAGAGGTCTTTTAGTCCAACCCCCTGCTCAGGCAGGAAACCCTGTACCATTTCAGACAAATGGCTGTCCAGTCTCTTCTTAAAAACTTCCAGTGTTGGAGCATTCACAGCTTCTGGAGGCAGGTTGTTCCACTGATTAATTGTTCTAACTGTCGGAAAATTTCTCCTTAGTTCTAGGTTGCTTCTCTCTTTGATTAATTTCCATCCGTTGCTTCTTGTCCTGCCTTCAGGTGCTTTGGAGAACAGCTTGATTCCCTCTTCTTTGTGGCAAGCCCTGAGATATTGGAACACTGCTATCATGTCCCCCCTCGTCCTTCTCTTCATTAAACTAGACATACCCAATTCCAGCAACTGTTCCTTATATGTTTTAGCCTCCAGTCCCCTAATCATCTTTGTTGTTCTTCTCTGTACTCTTTCTAGAGTCTCAACATCTTTTTTACATCCTGGTGACCAAAACTGGATCAGGAATTCCAAGTGTGGCCTTACCAAGGCGTTATAAAGTGGTATTAACACTTCATGTGATCTTGACTCTATCCCTCTGTTAATGCAGCCTAGCACTGTATTGGCTTTTTTTTGGCAGCTGCAGTATGTATAATTTTTTGGTTTGGTAGACCCAGAAAGCCTCAGTCCTGAAGCACCTTAATCCCCATCAGCAATGGATTGATTTCCAACCGTCCGCAGGATTACAACGTTCGTTCTGACGTCTTTTAAATTGTAAGAATGGACAAAGTACCGAAGTTTTTAAATTGCCCTTTTGATTTTTAACTAGCGTGTATTGTTTAAGTGCTGTTTGATACTCGTATTTATCGTTAACGTGAAGACAAGTCACGAAAACGTTCGTTAATCAAGGACAGGGCACCCTCAATAGAGCCTTCGAAAGTAGTTCCGCAAAAACCGACAACGGGAAAGCTCAATCGCGTGCGTTTCCTTGCGCGCGTGCGCACTCGCTCGCTTGGGTGTCTATGGTTTTTTTTTGTCCCGCGGTCTCCTTCCTCCGATGGGTGGCGCGAGGCTTGGGAGGCCCTCGCTATCCCATGGTGCTGTTCGCGACGTGCACTTTGCCATTCCGCTGGCGGGGGAGAGAGAGAGAGAGAGAGAGAGAGAGAGGGACGGTCTGTGCGAAAACTTCGCCAACGAGTCGCTGCGGGCTGCCGCCAAAACGGACATGTTAGCGCCGAGGCCCTGAAGGCGGGACGCGGCTGAAAACGACGTTCGGCCCATCACCTTTCGGCTCGTCGCGCGCGGTAGCTGTAGGCCGCCGACCGACAAACATGGAGGCAGTGAACGCCTTCAACCAGGAGGTGGGAATGGAGTCCGGCAAGCGAGCGCGGGACAGCCAGGCCCTGCCAGGGCTCGGCCTCTGTGATGGGTGGAGGTGGCTGTTGGCACGGCCCCTAACTGGAACTGTGAGGAGGGGTTAGTGGTTGGGACGGGCTCGAGTGGAAAAATTAACGGGGCTTTTTTTTTTCTAGGCTGCGGCCTCTCCTGGGCCCGGCATGTGTAAGGCCAAGCTGCAGCGAGTGACACGAGACTTAAAGAGGCCTACTACCTCTGAGGGCTCCCGCTTCCCTACGAAGCTTATTAGCCCTCAGAGAGTCGACCCAGTTTGCCGTGGTCCAAATTGTGCAGGAAACTTTGTAGAGCTGCGTAAGGGGGACCGGGGGGGGGGTTTAACCGAGAGAAAGGGAGCAGAAGTTCGTCGGTGCGCGCCTATATCTGCGTGCTAGGTCACACTCCTCCTGTCGGTGGTGCGGGCATTCCCATTGTGTGTGTGTGTGTGTGTGTGTGTGCGCCGGTTTGATGAGAGATGGGGTGGAGCGAAGAGGAAGTATTTGGCCTTTTTCCCCTCTACAGATGTAACGAAGAGCTCGGCGTGAAAGAAACAAACCCGCAGGAAAATGCGTGTATTGTCTAGCATTTCCTCTTTCCAAACGCTAGTTAGATGCTTGAGCCAGTCTCAAGTCTCGCCCGTTTTTGCATTGTGGAAATGGGAAATTGAATAACAGGAGTCTCAAATCGGTGAAAGAGATTGAGGGAAGAAGATGAATAGACACTCGGGAACATTTTTTATCAGCCAGGTTGCGATTAGGAAGAGGCGGTAGTACTTAAAACAGTATTGGGCAAATAACTTAATTTTGCAGACAGTACTATAGAATTTCAAGCAGTGTCATACATTTCTTTGAAACTTTGCATGAGGTTTTCCAGTCATTCCCAAATTAACACTCATAAAAGTACTTCTAAAAACTGCATGGACTACAGGGGATGTGTATGGGTTTTGTTTAGCTACATATCTGATTATAGGGTTTTTTTTTTAACAGAAGGTACAATGGAAGGTTCAGGGTTTAATTTATTGAACAGAAAGCTCTATAAAATTTCCAGCAATGATTGTAAATTGAACTAATGGATTACTATAGGTCAGTGTTTCTCAACCTTGACAATTTTAAGGCTTGTGGACTTCAACTCCCAGAATTCCACAGCCAGCATTGCTGGCTGTGGAATTCTGGGAATTGAAGTCCACATGCCTTAAAATTGTCAAGGTTGAGAAACACTGCTATAGGTAGTCCTCGACTTACTACCACAATTGAGATCAGAATTTCTGTCATTAAGCAAGATGATTGTTAAGTGAGTCACACCCAATTCCATGATCTTTTCTGCCACAGTTGTTCAGTGAATCATTGTAGCTGTTACATGAATCTTCTGGCCTTAAGCGAATCCAACTCCCCTCATTGAATGTGCTTGTTGGAAAAAAAAAAACTGGAAAAGTTGCAGATGGCGATCATATTAAATGCATTCTGGTTGCCAAGTGGCGAAATTATGATCACATGACTGTGGGCATGCTGTAACGGTCGTAGGTGCAAGGACCAGTTGTCACTCTTTTGTAACTTTGAATGGTCACTAAATGAATGGCTGCAAGTCAAGGACTACCTGTATATCCCTCCTGGTTAAATGTAGATATAAGGCTACATGTAGGTAATTTGTAGTTACGTATGACAAAACTGCCTTCAAAGCACAATTTGTTACAAAAGTGGTGGTCTCTTTGATTTTTGGATCCATATTGAATTAATCTTTAAATTAGGTGAATAACAGATAATCTATGTACAATTGTCTAGAGTTTAAATGCTTCTCATATGCTTTTCAGAGCTACTGTACTTAAATGGCAGATTTAGAATGTCACTCTTTTCTCTGGGTTGGATAAAGATGCTATAAAGTAGTCTTTCTAAACCTTGGCAGCTTTAGGATGTTGGCTGGGAAATTCTGGAGTTTAAAAACTGCCAAGGTTGAGAAGATAAAGTGCTGACTTACTTTGAGTCAATAAATGTAATTCAGCTATATTAAATTTTTTTCCTAGGATTGCCTTCCCCAATGTGTTGCCTTGCAAATGTATTAATCTATGGCTCTTAGCAGCTGGGATTCTGTGCATGATTAGTGTATGATTTCTTTCTATTTCGTGTCTGAAGCAGATATGCAAGGGTTACCATATCAAAAGAGAATGGTGTTGTAAGATATGGAGAGGGATTCAACTCTCCATGAACTGTAGTCCAATATATGATGTGAGTGAAGTGACACCAGATTAAAGAAGGTTGCTGGACACTATATTAGTATATTATTGGAAGGGGTATTGTCACTTCAAAAAAGACACCATTTGACTATCGCATACTATTGTCAGTAGTTGCTTACTTTAGAAATAATATTTAATTTCAATAAGATTTCCATAAGAAAATGGAAAGTTGCCTAATGATTCATAGTGAGTAAATACAATTTTGCAGTGTGCCCTAGATAGGGTAAGGTCTGAGACATAATGAAATAGTCATAGAATTCAGTTTTATTTCTATATAACAGTTGCATATATGTATCCTTATAGCAGAAGAGGCTGTATTACTCCCACTCCCATACTAGTTCAATAGCTGGAGGTTAAAGTATATCTGTGTGTACTTTGTGATTTCTCTTTTCTCTCAATGGTGGAACAGCTGATCCTTGAGTTGTGGGTGCTTCAGTATTATACGTTTTCAATGGTAGGAGGACTCCTATGCTAGGCAAGGGTTTGGACTAGAAGACTTCCAAGATCTTGCCATTCCCGTGATTCTATTTCTTTCCTGCACATTCCTAGAGATACAGAATGAGAAATATTTATTCTTCATGTCCCTAGTGTTATAAGGCAGTTGAGAGTTACATTTGCCCCTGGTTTTTTAATTTGGGTAACTTAACTTTATTGATATATATAGCAAAGAGAAATTTTATTGTCTACAGAAGGGTAGTTCTGTTCATTCCTACTGTTTCAATAACAGTATAAGCAGTAATTAAATAATTTTAATTACATTTATTTGAAAAGATTAACATTTATCTTAAAGTCATTGTGTTAAAATTATTTTTAAGAATGTTAGCCTTGCGGTTAATTTTCAAAGTGAATGAGAGTTGCTGTCAGATAGAGTTAAAGGTGTATTATATGCAGAGTCGCTTATCAGTAAGATGAATGGCATAAATGAATAAAATATGTAATTGAATACTTTCTTCTTAAGGAATTTTAGGTTTATTATTTAAAACATTTTAATGGAAATAGCCCTCCAATGATGTCTTCATGAATATATTAAAATTGCAGAACTAATCAACAAACTCAAAGCAGTCACCATAATAAAATCATTTAAAAATATCACAATAATTTGAAATTGAAACATCCCAAACTTGAAACATTCTATTTCAAGAATATTACTCTGTGGTTTAAAACACCTTTTCCAACTTCAGAATATGTTGGCCTAGTTATTGTGGAAGTATTTTGAACTGAAAATACATTCACTCAAAATACAAGTCTTGAAACTTTCTTACAAATGAATGGTGTGGCATGATGAACATTAGATAAGATGTAAGTGTGAGAGCTTTACTGAAGGAGCCTTCTGTCTTGTTTTGACAGAGCCCTCAAAGAAAGGTCACAGAGAAAGCCCTCTGATCCAGATATTAAAACGTGGATAAATTGATATAAATTAAGACACTACTTCAAGTAATTCACAAGGATTTATACTGTATCTGCCAACTTACAGTATACACTTTAGTTTCAGTATAAAATGGTTATATTTCCTTCTGCCTCTAGTCATGAGTATTTTATTTTTACTTTCTGTTCTGAGACCTGAACTAAGAATAAAGGAGAAACATGGAAATAAAAAAAATCCACAATTTTGTCTAATTGGTAAATTCTTATAGTCCTCACAAAATGTATTAGCTTCTTCTTTATAGGTAAAACAGCATAAGTATAGTACAATATAGTGCAGTGAAAAAGTTGCAAAGCTTGATTGCAAGAATGAAAGTATAGAGCAGTGGTTCTCAACCTTTTTAATACCGTGACCCCAACCGGTCGTAAGTCGA
Organism: Protobothrops mucrosquamatus; assembly: GCF_001527695.2. Lineage (NCBI taxonomy): Eukaryota > Metazoa > Chordata > Lepidosauria > Squamata > Viperidae > Protobothrops > Protobothrops mucrosquamatus. Next base: position 657,929 of record NW_015386225.1, on the reverse strand, counting down.
GGACTAAACTGGTCATAAGTCGAGGACTAAACCAGTTGTAAATCGAGGACTACCCAACCGGTTGTAAGTCGAGGACTTTCCCTGCCCGGGAGCGCCGCGCATACGTGGTTCCACCCCCTGCGCCGGCCGAGGCGTAGCTGGCAAGCGGCAGAGACGGAGCAGACCGACCACCAGCTGGCCCAGCCCAAGGGAGGTAAGGCACCCGCCGGAAAAGGGGGAAAAATGGCAGACAAAAAAAATGGCGGACAGCCTTGCTTGGCGACCCCCGTGAAATGGTCGATCGATCCCAAATGGGGTCCCGACCCACAGGCTGAGAACCACTGGTATAGAGGAAGGAAATCCTAAATACTTTCTATCATTAGGTGGCAAGCACTATTCTTAATGGTTGTCTATTTTTGAGATGTATACATGATACATACAACTCATTCAAGAACATTGCCTGTAGACCTGGAAAGATAACTGTTGTGTGAATATGCAATGGTTTTAGGAGATCAGAATGTAATACAAGTAGTCCCCAGTTTAAGAATGAGTTCTGTTCTTGAAGTCTGTCCTTAGGCCTAATTTCTGTGTAACCTGGAACAGTTTAGTGCAGAAGTCCTCAACCTTTGGGGCACCAGGGATTGGTTCCATAGAGAGGGGTTTTTCCGTGGACTGGAGGGCGTGTGGTTTTGTATGCTGCCTGCATCCCATGGATGGGGCTTTGCTTGTTTGTGCGGACTGGTTGCTGGCACACTGCAGCCCGGTACTGGTCAGCGGACCGGGGGTTGGGGACCCCTGGTTTAGTGTATAAACCATTGTATATTTAACTTAAATCATTGCGTATTTAACTCAATTTTGCTATAATAGGCTCTGTTATCAGCCATGGATTGTTCTTAAACCAAGGAGCTCTTAACCTGGAGACTTGCAGTACAAGGAAAGACTATTTCTACTATCATTTTCTAGTGATTGTCAATATAAGAAGCTTTTGTTTGCAATATTGTTAGGTTTTTTTTTCAATTTTATAGAGTGGTATGTATACATTATGATGCATGAGTTATAGAGGTAACCATTTGGGAGAATTACTGCATATCTTCAGGCAAATATGTGTTACCAGTCTCCTTGCTCAGTACAACCTTATGTGGAAAAGATAATATTTTAATACTAAGTGTTAAAATCTAATTTAAAGTAAAATTAGGGAATAAAGCAAATATTAAAACATAAAGTTCATACTCTCTCCTCCCCCTCCAAATTATGCACAATGTTTTATCAACAGTTGCTGGCAACTATTGTCAACTAGCATATGAAACTAAAATACTTTTTTTTCACTATAGAGCAGTCCTCTTATCAGTAACTCTGTGGACTTTTGGGACTCTGGGTTTCTGATCTCACAATATGGAAATGTCACAGTCAATCCTGATGATACAACATTATTTTGAAGAGCGTTCACTAAATCCGTACTATATAAGGCAGAGGTCCCCAACCTTTTGGGCACCAGGGACCGGTTATGTGGAGAGAGGTATTTCCATGGACTGGAGGGTGCGTGGTTTTGGGGCTTTGCTTGTTTGTGCGGACTGGTTGTTGGTATGCCGCGGCCCGGTACTGGTCCATGGACTGGGGTTGGAGATCCCTGATATAAGGCATCTGGGACCATCACTCTGTATGTCTTAGCATACAAAATATTAGCAAAACAATTCTTAGACCTGATTTCCAGAGACTCATTACCAGGATACCAAATTGTTAACAAACTAATCAAAACTATGGACTATAAGCCCATAACTTTTAAAATAGCTACAGATAGATACATGCTAGGCATTACAGGATAAGATAGAAACCACCTGCACATGGATTAGAGAACAAACAAAAGTATATGATATTATCAAGAGAGCAAAAGAATTGAAATGGAAATGGGCTGATCACATAGCAAGAAGAATTGATGGCAGGTGGGCAACGCAGTCATAGAATGAATTTCACTTGATAAAAAGCATCCATGAAAAAGACCTAAAACAAGATGGATCGACGTCAGCAAGTATTGCGGGCCCAATAGGCAAAAAGAAGCTTGGTACCATGGTGGTTGGAAACATGCTAAAGAGGCCTACATCCTGCAGAGGATAGACAATGGTAATAATAGTAATAGTAATAGTAGTAGTAGTAGTAATAATAATAAGTAGTAGTAGTAGTAATAGTAGTAGTAGGGTTAGGGGGTTAGGGGGTTAGGGTTAGGGGGTTAGGGTTAGGGTTAGAGTTAGGGTTGGAAGGGACCTTGGAGGTCAAATGGTTGTTTAGTCTCTTCTTAAAAACTTCCAGTGTTGGAGCATTCACAACTTCTGGAGGCAGGTTGGTCCACTATTCTGTCAGGAAATTTCTCCTTAGTTCTAGGTTGCTTCTCTCTTTGGTTAGTTTCCATCCATTGCTTCTTGTCCTGCCTTCAGGTGCTTTGGAGAATAGCTTGATTCCCTCTTCTTTGTGGCAATCCCTGAGATATTGGAACACTGCTATCATGTCACCCCTAGTCCTTCTCTTCATTAAACTAGCATACCCAATTCCAGCAACTGTTCTTTATATATTTTAGTCTTCAGTCCCCTGATCATCTTTGTTGCTCTTCTACAGACTCTTTCTAGAATCTCAACATCTTTTTTATATTGTGGTGACCAAAATTGGATGCAGTATTCCAAGTGTGGCCTTACCAAGGTGTAATCAAGTGATATTAACACTTCATGTAATCTTGTTTCTATCCCTCTGTTAATGTAGCCTAGCATTGTGTTGGCTTTTTGGGCAGCTGTAGCATACTGCTAGCTCATATTTAAGTGATTGTCCACTCGGTCTGACAACCTGGTACCTATTGCATCTGTGCTTCTCCACAAATCAGGAAAACAGTTAGCTCTTCCTTTCATAACATCTCCAGTATCTGGGAATTATTTTGAATACCATTCCAGGTTTGACTCTCCTTCCAAATGCTAGGAAACCAAAGAAGATAAAAAGTGATGACCTATCAAAGAGTGTTGAATTTATTTGGCAGGTCATTCTTTTCATTTATATATGCAGATCCACTAATTATTCAGAAACTGCTTTCTTTGCAACCATCACTATGATCAGACAGTTATTGTAACTGTTGGTTCGAGAAGAACTACATAAACTGTCCAGTCTCTGTAGTCCTATATATGAATCCCAAGGTAAACTTAACATATGACTGTTCAGAACACAAAATTCAGCCACCATCCTAAAGAAACAGCAGTACAAATTTGCCATCAGAAGAGCTACCTTAAAAGGATCAAGGCTACCTCTTTGTTTTCTTTCAGTAAGCTTCTCTCTACCAACTTGTAACCTCCAGTACCACCAGCTTGGTAGACGTTTTTCACCAAACCTTCACTGAACAACTTATTCAGAATGGCAACATGGTCTTCCTTATATTAGACACTTCATTTCCAAGTCTCGGCCAGTGCCTTTTTGGCAGTGGAATTATAATTGTAATCAGTGGCTAGTACCACCCCTTACCTAAAAAACACTCTCCATCTACTGTAACAAAATAGAGCTTTGAACTTGCTATGAAATTTCTTTTTCTACAATATATGGAAGATATCTACTTCCTTATCTACATATCTTTTTAGCCTATGTAATTCCTATTAATATCTCTTGTCAGTACAGAAACTGGCTATGGGTTCTTTACTGCCATTTGGGGCTTTTTTGAAGAATTTTAGTTGCTTGAGCAACTGAAATGGTACAATTCCACGTTCTGGAGAAAGGCAAGGGCAAACCACTGCCATATTGTTTCCCAAAAACTAGAAGGGGCATGTCCCTATATCAGGTGTTGAGCTCAGGTGGAATCTTTATTACTGGGATAGATTGTTTTCTTTGTAGATAAACAGTTTTGTCAAATTATATTAGAGTAGAATGATTATTCTGACTTTTATACTGGAAATAAAGACTAACAACTAATCAGAGGAGTGGGGAACCATTTTCTAATTCTGTAGGTTATTGTACTTTGTCTTGGAATAATTCAAACATATAACTTTATACATCTAACATACTTCATTTGCATAATTCTTAATTTATGAATGCATAATTATTAACCAAAATGAGCAGTCAATAAATTGCATTTTCCTCTCCCACTATGGGTGGGAAGATAAGATAAGATAAGATAACCTTTAATGTCATTTTTTTTTACTCTCGGCACAACGGCACACATCAAAAATGAAATTTAGTTGCCCGCTCTCAAAGTGAACACATATATGACATATACCTAACATACTATATACAACATATGTATAGACCCACACCCCTACATATACATAACAAATATTAAACACTGTCCATCTTGAGAATATAATGGAAGGAGGAACCTTGAGAGCTCACAAGGTTAATGCTGTATGGAATGAAACTGGCTGAATCTGGATGTTCTGCTATGGATACCACGAAGCCGCCTCCCAGAAGGTAACAAGGAAAATAGGTTGTGAAGAGGATGTGTAGTGTCCCAGACAATCTTGCTGACCCTGCTTAAGCAACGCTTCTGTGCTTTGTCCTGGATGGAAGGGAGGGAACTGCCAATGATCTTTTTGGCCATCCTCACCACTCTTTGCACTGCCTTCCTGTCTGAAGCAGTGATGCTTCCAAACCTGACTGTGATGCTGTATGACAGGATGCTCTCGATCGCCCCCCGGTAGAAAATGGTAAGGATAGGAGAAGGAAGATGTGCTTTTCTCATGTGACGCAGAAAATACAGGCACTGCTGTGCCTGCTTCACCAGTGTCTCGCTGTTGAGCGACCAAGCCAGCCTAATCATTAGCTGCACACCCAGGAATGTAATGCTGGTAACCATCTCCACAGGCGAATAATTATTGAACAGAGAAGTGTGGCTGTGCCTGCCTTTTCTGATTTCTTTGGTTTTTCCAGTATTTAAAACTAGGATGTTTTCCTTACACCAGTTCACCAACCCCACAACCTCCTTGCAGTAAGCGCCCTCATTGTCACCATGAATAAGGCCCACTACTGTTGTATCATCTGCGAATTTCACAATATGGTTGGTGGCAAACCTAGCGGTCAACAGGGTGAACAGCAGCGGACTTAGGATACAGCCCTGAGGAGAACCTGTGCTCAAGAAAATGGTATTAGAGGTATTTGTTCCAATTCACACATATTGGGGCCTGTTGGTAAGAAAATCAAGAATCCAGTTGCACAAAGGAGTGTTTAAGCCTGAAAGACCCAGTTTGTCTACTAGATGCTGGGGAATGATTGTGTTAAATGCCGAACTGAAGTCCACAAACAACAAACACACATGAGTATTTCTTTTCTCTAAGTGCTTCAAGCTCAGATGGAAAACGGAAGAAATAGCATCCTCCGTAGAGTGATTTGGTCGGTAAGCAAACTGAAGTGGGTCAAATGCTGGCGAGAGGCTAGATACAATAATGTCCTTTATTAGCTTCTCAAAGATTTCATAATGGTGGATGTTTTCCGAATGTTAACTTTCTGCAATGTTTTCTGGACAGAGGTGACATCAAAGCTTAGCACTTGCTCGTCAGGATGGGGCACAGCTTTCCTAGCAGGAGTGCTATTTGATGCCTCAAATCTACCCAAAAATGCATTCAGTTTGTTTAGGAAGTCTGTGTCGTCCTTGCATCTCGATGGAGTCACCTTGTAAGCCGTAATGGCCTGGATTCCTTGCCACATTCGCCTGGTGTTTGTTGGGTCCTGAAAAAAGTTCTGAATTTTCTGGCAATGCGCTTGCTTTGCACCTTTTATGGCACTTTTCAGATTTGTTCTGGCTGTTCTAAGTGCCAGCATGTCACCAGATTTAAAAGCCACATTCCGTGCTTTCAGCATCTTGCGGACCTCATAAGTCAGCCACGTTTTTTCATTCTCCCTCACAACAATGATGTTTAGGACACAGACATCTTCTATGCACTTTTGGATATATGCAGATACCGTAGTGGCATATTCCTCAACATTTGTATGTTGGTTATCAGTAGCTGCTTCCTTAAACATGCCCCAATCTGTGCACGCAAAGCAGTCTTGTAATGCTTCTATACTCTTACTCATACTCAAGCATCAATTTGTAGCAACTTGAATTTCATGATGAAGAATGTTGTAATATACATATAAGTAAATACTTTGATCAGTCATACCAACCTTTAGTCTGAAATTAATATATTGTGTATGAAAAATATATTGAGGTAGTATATATACTTTCATCTATTATATCCAATTATAGCATTTACATCAGAGGTGTCAAACTCACAACATCATGTGACATGTTGTGACGTATCGCGACTTTTTTCCCCATTGCTGGCAATGGGGTGGACGTGGTTTTGGCATGATGCATCCGGCCCACGGACCGGCAGTTTGACATCCCTGATTTGCATGATTAAAAGTTTACTGGTTAAATTGAACTATCTGAATAGTTTGGTAAGCTAGCTTAGTGTAGGTGCAGTTTTTCCTGTTTTTAGGAAAGATGATGACATCAATCTTCACCATCACCCATTATGACTGCAGCAGACTGGATGGCAGGGAATGGGAAGGAGGTCAAGTGCTCAGATAGAAATAGTTAGGACATTTTTAGTAAACGAAGATATTTTGCTATATAGATGAATGTTAGTGATTTCTGTCTTCATAATATAGAATCATAAAGTGTAAGTGGCTGTGTTATAGAATTGGAGGTGCTTTGATAGAGAATGCAATGTCACAACATTAAGAATTCTTCTTGGAATAAGAAAGTATAACTATACTCTTTATTTTTTTATTTTGGAGTATATTTTGTGATATAATTCTTGGTTTTTTTGAAGAAAATTGTTTGGTCCTTTGGTTCTGTCGCCATCTCATAGAAGTATGTTTGACAGTCATAAACTGTTATCATGTAACAGTTTATGAATAACACGAATAACAAAAAAATCATCTTTTTTATTTGCCCCTGGCTATTAAACTCACCAAATAAATGAATAAAGTATCTCGGCATTGCTTATGGAAATTTGAAATATAATTAATAAATTGTATTGCATCCCTATCTATAATGCAAGATAGGAGGAACCTGCAAAATGTTTCAAATTTAAACAGTTATCTCAGGATTTAACTGGGTTGTTTCGTTATTACTACCATGTTTACCGGAAAGTAAGACCTACCCCGAAAATAAGCCCTAGTTTTGGGGCGAGGTGCATGCCTAAAAATTAAGGTTGAGTGGGGGTGAGGGGGAGCTTACCATTGCAGCCAGGCCTCCCATGGGTCGACACTTGCCTCGCCATCCCACTTCTTCTGTGGCCGAAGGAGCAGCTTCATTCTGCAGCTAAGAATAAAGCTCCAGCCTGCATTTCGTAGTCAGAGGCCTTTCCGGAAGGATGAGGCTGTCGAATGGATGGAGATGGGGCTGTCGTTGCCATCGCCGCGAGGTGAGTGGAAAAGATACTCCCTGAAAATAAGACCTGGTGCCTCTTTTGGAGGTAAAAAAAAAAGACCGGGAAACACGGTAGAAGTAGCATGGTACTTTTCTGACTATCCTAGAATTGCTTCAAGCTTGAAACATCTATTTTAGTTCAAAACAGATATCCAGTACTTACTTGGATGTAGCCATTTTGAGTTCAGGGTATTTTAGCAGTAGGCACGATAGCATTGCAAGAGAGAGCTTCAAGCCAGAAACGAAAGTTTTGAATTTTTTTGTACACTACAGGGAGTAAAGGTCTTAAGTTACTGTTGGGTCATGTTAAGATATTAAGAAAATACCCTAATTGGAAGAATAGTTTTCATCATGGAACCATTGTCCTAAGGAGGCAACATTCTTCCCTTGTTGTATGTGCTCAGTGATAGACATTGTAAGTGACGCTTTGTTCCACTGTGCTGACTCTAGCATTTCTGTTCTTTGATTTTAAGAAATGTTTTCCATATTGGTTTTGTTAAGGGCTTTTTGAAAGACTCACTCTCCCAAAAGAAAGATCTCAGATTTCCTATTCTCTTTTCTAAAAGTTGTGGTCTGGTCGAATAATCTGTATTAGCCAGCTGTTTTCATTAGTATTACTTTGATTTGTTTTATGTAATAAAGGATATGAGTACAATATAAAAATACTGGCAAAAAATCTTGTGTGGAAGAGAAAGAATCTTCTATTAAGATGTTTCCATTTTCCTCCTGGAGAAAATATAACAAAATCCAATACCATATTGACATAATTCTTCTAAAGAATGATTACATCTGAGTACACCTTATTTATTTGGGCAGTTCAGGTAGCTAATTTGGGAGATGGTTGGGATAGTAAAACAAATCATTCCTGAAATGTTCTGTTAATAATGTTAATCTATGCCTATTAAGGATAGAATATTTGTAAAATATTTTTGCAGAAGTTGATTTTTAAAAAATACAAATGTCATTTAAGTTATTCTTCCCATTGTACTTTTCCATATGCAATATTGCTTCAATAAAATGGAGTAATTATAGGAAGAGAAAGCATAAGGTTTGTTATTAGAACATAGAGTCTTACAACAGACTGATTTTGAAATTGGATATAAGAAAAGACAACATGGAAGCTGCTTGAATCTAAATAAAAAGAATAAAAAGAATGTGTGGGAGTTGAAATAATGGGAGATATGAAAAAAGTTTAGTAGAATGATAAAATCAAGGAGGCTGTGGAAGAAAAATCCATATAAGAGTTTTGCAAAAACTGCAAAGGATATTGAATAATGTGCATATACTGAAAAATAATTTCAATTATTTTCAAAGTCAAAGAGACAAAGGAATGGTTAACAGACAGAGAAAATACAAACTAATTTTGATGGAAATAAAAATAGCTTTCAAGTACGTTAAAAGAGCTAAAGAAGGAGCCTGTGAAAGAGTGAATGAAATAAAAAAGTAATAATATTAAAACTGAATTTGAAAGTATTAAAATAGTTTCAGAGGTTCTTGGATAATTGGGATGACTATCGAACTTGTACAGTTTGATTGCTATCTGGATAATTATGTGCATTCAATACCAGTGATTGTATGTTCCATTCACTGAGTCAAATTCTGTCAGGTGTGAAAAATTAGGTCTATATATAAAGATTCAGTGAAACTGATTTATTGCTAAAATCTATGCACAGGAATCTTTTCAACTAATGGTCAGCACCTGGTGAGAGTTAGATACGGGTCAATGGTGTTCAAGGGGGGGTTGAACTTTGTTTGCTTGTGCTACATAGGGATTCTAGGCTGATCCCTCTTTTCACCTCTAACTCCAGGTTTTGCCATTCCGTCTATAGAATCCAAGAGAAGTGTAATATTGTTTTGTGAGTATGATTACCATGAATAGCAATCTCTTCACTTAGATGACTTAGCTGTCAACTTTCAAACCATTAATTATATAGAGGTTTTCAAACATATATAAGAATCCTCTGAAATAACTAGTGTTTTGTCAATTGTAATCCATGAAAAAATTAAATAGTTTGGAGTAAAAGTAAGAACTTCACAGTTTACCATTGCTTCAGTTCTGAAAATGGCCTCTATAAAAGGGTTATTGGCCCCTATGTTCAGGAAAAGGCCAGGAATAGAGAGGAACTATAAAAACCATGAAAGTTGAAAATATATAGGGCTTTTAAGCAGTAGGAATAAATTAGATGGTTTTAAAAGTAGAATTGTTCATTGTGCATCTGAATTGGTACCATATAAATTTGTCAATAAAAATTGTAGAGTATGACATAGAAATCCAATTAGGAGCTTTATGAATTGCTTAATTGCTGAACAATTACTAAAAAGGCATTTAAAGTTTTAATAAAAGTATAAAACAGTATATTCACGTAAAATCTTACTTGGGAACACTAGAATGAAAATGTTCCATTCAGCTTTTAGGAGTCATAAGAACTAACCACTGTTGGCAGAGGAAACACCAAACAATAGCGTCAACAGTAAAAATAGAAAAGCCATAAGGAAAGATGGATTTGGCTTAACCTTATGTAAATTATTGGGGGAAACTATTGAATCTGAAGTTCAGTATTTTCACAGTACTCAGAAAAAAGAATGATCAAGAATCATACAGACAAATAAAGCTAATAATATTGCTCAAACTTAGATTCAACTGCTGGACTACGTTTTCCTGGGAAAACAAGTGACAGATTCCAAGTGGCATAAACAATTGTTTACTTCTTTTTATTTATGCCTAATAGCTGCATTAACATGTTTTATAGAGTGGAATTAGACCCTGGAAAAATTATTTTCTTTTAGACTACAGGTGTATTCCATATAAAGTACAAAGGTTTGCATCAATCTAAATTCCATGTTTTCCTTGAGAAGCGGAAATAATTTTGTATTTTTCATTTTAGGGATTGAACCGTTAGTTGGTTATATCTGAGAAAATGCTAAAATACAAACATTTAGGGATTTAATGATTGCATTCCAGTACTAAGGAAAATGTCATCTTTTTTTATTATGAGGCATGATTAGAAATTATTACTGTATAACAGAATTTGCCTCCATAACTGTTTGGCAGAGGAGAATTGAAGTTTGTAGCTTTAGTTCAATAGCTTTAAGTATCTTGAGAATTACAGTCCATAAAATTTTGAAACAATTTTTAAAATGTTTAAAAAGTAGCAAAATAAAATTGTACTGATATACAGTATGTCAAATATAATTTTATTTTGCTACTTTTAAAACATTTTAAAAAAATTTCAAAATTTTAAGTAAGTTAAATGCTTTCAAGGCAGAATAAGTTGAAATGTGGAATATATAAAATAGCTATCAAATTAGTGAGTTTTGCTCAAATCACAATTAGTACTTGAAGTTCTTTATATTTGAATTATAGGGGAATGCTTCAAAAGTTAGAATGACTAACTTGATTTTGGCAGAAAAGTTTTAATTGGTAAATTTCCTGTCTACTACACAGAACTAGAATTGGAGTGGATAAATTAGATTCACTTGACTGCACTTACCTCTTCCTCTTGTTTCTTAGTGTCTTATTCTGATTCTTCTGTTGATTTTTTTCTCCTTTATAGAGCGTATATACGTAGAATATATACAGCAGCGTGTATGAAAAGCTTTATCATTATTATCTTTGGATATTTTGGTTGTCTGTTTTTATTTTTTGTTTGCTTTTTGTTATTAGCCTTATGATTAATATACTATGTAAATGTTACATTTTGATATTCTTTTAGAGGGTAAATTTTCACTGTATAACCAAATAGTGGTTTGGGACCAGATTTGAACTTGTGCTTTTTAAAGTAGATCTATTTGCTGACATTGCTACTTAGTGTAGTCATAAAGTTGTGGAATTTCCTTGGTATTTTGAAGACCTAATTGGGGGGAAAACGTGAGATAGATGATAAAGATACCCATAATGGAAGTCTACCAATAAAGGAGAATATTTGTAGCTGAAGGTTGAAATGGGGGGTTCTTGGTGCTCTCTGAGCTTGATTGTTTTCTTGCAGACCTTTCATTACCCAAACTAAGTAAAATCATCAGTACTAGTCCCAAACTAGGTAACGTTATCAGTGCTAGTCTAATGACTAAACTAGTTAGGATTATGAAATGTCTACAAGAAAACAACCAAGCTCAAAGAGCACCACGGACCCCTCAATGAAATCTATTATAACACAATAAATAGTGAAAATATGTAATCTTACTTTAGTGGTAATGGCAATGAATAAATCATATTTTTACATCGCCATTGCATCTATTCAGTATAATTTATCTTAGTTGTTTAAAATGTAGTTGTTAAGTGAAAGACCATTTTAATTTGCTGGGGGAAACAGTTTTATCTGTACCTACTTGGTGCCATTGTTTTGTGCATGAGATGATAAGCTTAGGGCACAAGCTTCTGAATCCTAAGGATGTAGACAGACTTCTTAGAGCAGCGGTTCTCAACCTATGGGTCGCGACCCCATTTGGGGTCAATTGACCATTTCACGGGGGTCGCCAAGCAAGGCTGTCCGCCATTTTTTTCCCCTTTTCCGGCGGGTGCCTTACCTCCCTTGAGCTGGGCCAGCTGGTGGTCGGCCTGCTCCGTCTCTGCCACTTGCCAGCTACGCCTCGGCCAGCGCAGGGGGAGGAACCACGCATGCACGGCGCTCCCGGGCAGGGAAAGTCCTCAACTTACGACTGGTTGGGTAGTCCTCGACTTACGACCGGTTTAGTCCTCGACTTACGACCGGTTGGGGGTCGCGGCATTAAAAAGGTTGAGAACCACTGTCTTAGAGAAACATACTATTTGTTCTTTAGGCTTTTTTTTTTACTTATGAAGTCAGCCAGAACTCAAGTCTATTGGAGTGGGGTTTTTTTAAGGCAAAAGAGCTTTAAGTTGCAAAGGAGTTTTTAATTTTTTTTTAAAGAAGCAGTACTGAATTTTTTCTTAAATGAAATTTACATCTTATATCTTCAGAAAACTATTATTCACTATTAAGCTGTGTCCACTTAGGTAGTAGCAATCTTTGTTCACTGTCCATTTTAGGTTAATGGGTAGAAATTAGGTTAACTAGTGCAGAGGAGAATACAGAGACTAGTTGCTATAAAACGTCATCAGGGTTAGCTTTAATATTCCTAAAATGGGTTTTACTTACTATTCTGAAAATGAAGAGAAAAGAAAGAATTGGAGAAAATAGTAAAGTCATAAAATATTAAGACCTGCAAATAAAAATAAAATGAATTTGGCAAAAGAAACAAATTTAATACAAATAGTAATAGGTGCCTTGGGTGCAATCCCAAAACATCTGGTGCACTATTTGAACCTCATAAGCATTGACAAAATCACCATCAGTTAATTGGAAAAGGCAGCTTTACTTGAAACAGCTGATATCCTACATTGACACTGTTAACATCAACAAATAGCATCTGTCTATCCCAAGTGCTTGGCAAGGCCTGGTAAGTGGATGAAAATGGCAAATCCACTCTAAACATATGGCTGACTATGCAACCAACCATCATTTTGAATAATAATAATGAATATTAACTTGATGAGTTTGAGAGCTATGCTGGTGGTAGTGTATTCTACCCGAAGGTTCACACATGCCAGAAAGGTTTCAGGAAGGAGCCAGACTAAGTGTATCTACCAACCCATTTAATATGGTAAAAAAACAAAAACATTATACTGGTTATTGCCCAGGTCAACAAGGACTACGTCCTTTTTTAGAATTATAGAATTCCTGGTCATCTGGCAACAAGTGGGCAACAGGACTCAGGAGCTGTGGCTTGGCAACCAGGACTTAACTCTGTAGCATTGCTGGAAGAAGAAGAACCTCAATCAAGATAAACGTATACTGTGTTTGAAAATTGCACCATAATGACCTGCTATTACAAGGTATAAACAGGGTCAACAAAGCAGGGATACTTAAAGTGAATGTTTGAACTATGGAAAAGAATTTATTCAGACTCAACCACTCTGAACAATGAGTAGCAGACGGGGGAATATTCATTACCAGAAATAAAACATTCAGAGATGCCAAACTGGAAGAGATTCAGAAAAATTGTGAAAATGGAAGATACTATAAAAACAATAGAATAGGAAAAGGAACTTGAATAACAACAATTGGAAATATAATGGAAACAGCTGATGTGAACTATGGAAATGATCACTTAGAAGAAGTAACAACAGAGAAGTAATAACAACAGAGTACTATAAATCGACACTAAAACAATCTGTGGACTAACCCCCTCAGAAGAATTAAGAGAGAAAATTATGGTGAAAGCAGAATTACCAGTAGAAAGATAAAGACTGCCAGCATTGAAATTGGTGCTCCAAAAAGACCTGGCACCTATAATGAATGATGTAAATAATGCCCTTGAAGGATTAAAATATCTATTGAACACACTGGATTGCTTGCTATACAGTGGTGGTTACAGAAGAACTGGGTATAAAAATTAAAAGATTAAAAGCTAGATCATATTCAATCCCAAAGTGGGAGATCAGATTGGATGCCAAGATAAATAAAGATCATGAAAGAGCAAAAATTAAAGAAGAAGACAAGCCTAATTAAAGCCCATGAGAAAATGAAGAAACTTTAGAAATCAGAAAGCAACAAATAACAGCAATAACTAGGAAAATTGAATGCTACAAGGCACTAATCATCCAATTTTAGTAAAATCAGCTATGTCAATCAGACTAGAGGTAATACTACCAAGGTATAAATGGCAACAAAAATTCTGAAAAGCATTGAATTTCGAAAAGATCTATGGGAATTTAAAAAAGACTTTAATAAAAATCCTGGATAAAAGAATTTGAAGATGTATTTTGTATCAAACAGCAAAAAATGCTAATGAAATCTCACATTTGCTCCATATAGATCATCTGAAGCTCTATGGAAAATCAAAAATTGAAATCTAGTCATTGACAAAGTGTAAGAATCTTTAGCACAGATATAGCAATGGATTTTGGCCTAGAGAAATGTGCTACAGTAACAATGAATTGGGATTAAATCTGGAACAGTAATAGAACTGAAATGCTAAATGGTCCAAGCATCATGTGCCTATAAATATCTGGGCATCTTACAGTTGGATAACATCAACTATGGACAAGTTAAAAATGTGATTAGTAAAGAATACATGCAAAGAGTGAGAAAATTACTAAAGACAAAATTAAATGGGAAACACCCTCAGAACCATCAATACTCGGGCCATACATCTAATAGGACACACCGGTGGAATTATTAACTGAACACAAGCTGAACTGGATAGTTTGGACTGAAAAAAGGAAATTGATGATTATTCACTATGCATTACATCCCCATAGTTATGTTGATAGATTATACCTGCCCTGCAGAAATAGAGGCAGAGGTTTACTTTAAGTCAAATAAGCTATCAGCAAAGAAAAGCATATACTGACCGATTATGTAAAAGACAGCCAAGGACAAGCACTGATGCAAGTTAAAAATTGGAACTTGCTGCATGTGCAAGAAACAAAACTTGAATATCAAAACAATGTAATAAAAAGAATACTGGCAAAGAAAAGCACCATTCCAAAGGTGATTTCCAAAAAGCGCCTGGACTTTCTTGTTTTTTTTCCCCTTGAAAATGTTTCGCTTCCGAACTGAACTGAAGAATCTTCTTGGATGAGAAGTGAAATGTTGTCAAGGAAAAAAAAAACACCAAGATCCAGTTGCCTTTTGGAAAGCATCTTTGGAACAATCGTGACCTGGATAATTGAGAATCTCCATAGACGTTACACGGTCCATTTATGCAAAACGTTGAGGGGAAAGGGGATAAAGATGAAACCTGGCAATGGCTTACAATTGGAAAATTAAAAATAAATAAATTGAAGACTTGATTTTGGTTGTTCAAGTTATTTGAAATAATGCAATCAAGGCTGGAATTGAAAAATGACCAAATAATTTGGGGTGTAGATTGTGCAACGAAGCAGAAGAAATATCATATTTTAAGCTACCGTGCTTTCCCGAAAATAAGACCTAGCTTGATTTTTTACACGTACACCCAATATAAACCCTATCCCAAAAATAAGCCCTAGTTTTGGGGCAAGGCACACACGAAAAAATTAAGCTAGGTCAATGGTGGGGGGGTGGAGTTGCCCCATGCACCCTTCACCCGCTTACCTTAGGACTGCTGCAGCCAGACCTCCCACATGCTGACACCTGTTGCGCCTCTGCCCGAGTTCGTCTGTGGCCGCACTGCACGTGGCGCATTGCGCTGTTGCCGCTGGTTGCAGCAGGAGGCCATGAGGCTCATCGCGCCAATCACATCGGTGCTGCCGCTTGTGGCAGGCCGTGAGGTTCATTGTGCTGCTCACGATTGGTGTGACGAGCCTTGCGGCCTGCCACAACCGGCAGTGATTGGCACGATGCACTATGCAGCCTCTTGTTGCTACCGGTGGCAGCGGTGCGATCAGCGTGACGAGCCTCACGGCCTCCTGTGAGTGGCAGCAGCAGAGCAATTGGCACGACGAACTCAGGCAGCGGCATGACAGATGTCGGGTTATGGGAGGCCTGGCTGTGGCGGTCCTAAGGTAAGCGGGTAAGACATTGGCAGAAAATAAGACCTGGTGCCTTTTTTGGAGGCAAAAAAAAAAGATAAGACCAGGTCTTATTTTTGGGGAAACAACGGTAGTGCAAGAATATCACAGAAACTGATTATAAATATAACACAGTTGCTGGAGTATTTATAAAAATTGCCATGTGCCAGTGATGAAAAATTGGTGGAAAAATATAGTTGAAAAAGTAGTTGAAAATGACCAGGTTAAAATATTTCTGAATACAAAAAGTTGTGGCTAATAACACATCAGATTTAACCCTGATTGAAAAGAAAAATAATTGGATAATTATGAATCATTGATGTGGCAATACCAGGGAATAGTAGAATATAAGACAAAGCATTGGCGAAGATCACCAAATACCAAGATCTGAAAATTGAAGTTGAAAGATTATGGCATAAAGCAGCCATTGTGGTCCCAGTGGTTATCCACTTAGGGTGTCATACCAAAAAAATCTTGGATGGCACATAGACAATTTGTACGTTGACAAAATTTCCATCTGCTTGGTTCACACATATACTAATCCGATACAGTATGACATCTTAGCTTCTTGGGAAGACCCTTGATGCATATCAGTGTCAACACCAGCTAAATTTTTAATAAGAAACAATATATGGCACCAGTATATCTTTGAAGATGGTACAAGGTCATCTTAGCCAATTCTGTAACTGTTATATAGTAGTAGTTAGAGTATGTAGTTACTTTTAAGAGAAACTAGTGATTCTAAATGTCTTGTCCATTTAAAACGTTAAATGAGCTTCTTAAATCCTATCTACATACTTTACGTTTTGTCTGGTTCTTAATTTTTTTATTTTTAGTAGGTGCAAGGGAGTATAGGCAGTTTTTAGGTGTCCTTCTTTTCCCTCATTTTATCTGCTAATATTGAGGAACTTGAAAATCACTCCTTCGCAGTTTTGCTTTACTTTCTTGACCATATAATTGATTTTCATAGATTTCTAAAATAGAACATGCTTTTATCCTAATGAGTTAAATAATTATTTATAATGGAGTAGTAATATATAGTATTATAAAGTAATAAAATTTCATTTTCATAAAAAGTAGAGAACAGTCTTATCATTTTTAAGATATTAAGGTTCCAAATCAGAATAAATAGTTTCATAAATGTAATTTTATAATTTTATAATGATTACATAGTGTAGTAAATAACATGTTTATCTAGAAATATTGCATTTTTAATTTTGCTACATTTCTTTTTTTTTTTTTTTAGCTCTTCTCATTGATGGAGATGAAGCCTCCAATTTCTCGTGCAAAGATGATTCTCATTACAAAAGCTGCCATTAAAGCTATTAAGGTAACTTAATAAATAATATTTCATCTATCATAGGCAAGGTTGCCCCATCATAGCAAAATACAAGATTTGTAGAGTTTTATTATGTTTTTTTACAAACAAAGCAAGAGTTTGTGTCCATTTTCATTATTTTGCAAAACCTTGAAGAATATTTGGATTCATCTTCCTAATATGTACTCTTCATGGTATGTGTAGAGCTCTTTTAAAAATTTAATTTAAAAGAATTGTTCAAAAGAATTGAACTGATGTTTAAAAAGTTCCGTAACATTTACTAAAAGGTTCCATCTTGCTTTTAATTATAATTGTTGTGCTCTGCAATTTATACCTGTAGAAATAAAATGGTATTTTTCTATATGTTTTATGGAATGAAAGATTTCACACCAAATAAAACATATTTAATTCTTCCTTTCAGCTTTACAAACATGTAGTCCAAATTGTAGAGAAGTTTATTAAAAAGGTAAGTGGAATTACATAACTCAAAATAAATTGTAAAGAGTCGGCAGTTTTCTTCCTATTAACATTTTGTCACATTTAACATCTGAGAAAGGATATTGAACAGGTCATGGAATTATTTTGCTTCCTAGGTGTCCTGGAGGCTGGCAGTGTAGAGTGAGGTTAGACCTGTTCCCTTAACAATTCTGATCAGGTTTGAAGTAGAATAATTTGATCTTCATCCTCACAGCATTCTGTTTGGGTGGATGGAAAAACTGCTACAGTAAATGCATGTATCCTGATTCCATCAGTGGGAACATTCTGCTCACCTCCATCTTTATGTGTGGTTTTAGCGGTTTTTAATAATATTTTGATGTCAGTTCCTTTTAATCTTTTAACTATTTTTCACTTGTTTCTATCATTTGTAAGCTGCCCAGAGTCACCTTATAGGGGAGATAGGCGGCATAGAAATTTAATATAAAATAAATAGACCCTATCCATATCAAGGAAAATAATAGAGAAGAGGGCAAAGTATTTGAATAAGAGGTAGAGTAGGAAAATATTTGAAATTAAGCTGAAAACTTTAAGAGATGGATAACTGGTCATATGTGACTTTTATATTTTGTTTAAAATTCCATCATTGATGATCCTATAGTCTCCAAGATAGAAACTCAGATACAGAATAATAGCCCATTGCAAAGAACCAGTGATATTGGTTCCCCAGAAAGTAGGTGCATCAAAGCACCACATTATTCATGGAGAAAAGAGACAGCAGGTAGTGAAAAACAAAAGAGGAAACTATAGTTCTGAGAATGTGAGCCAGGCACTAGAAAGGAGAAAGTACTGGAAAGATAAGAAACATGATCTTGGGCATCATTCTGAAACCCTTAAATATGCTAGAACAGACATGTCAAACACAAGGCCCGGGGCCCGGATGCGGCCCGCGAAGTGGTTTCGTGTGGCCCGCAAAGCCATCCTGGAAACAGTGAGGGAATGGCCCCCTCTGCCTTGGCCCTGGCCCAGGCCAGCTGGGAACCAATGTACAATTTTGTGGTGGCCATCTATGCTGAAACGCATTCAGTCTTAGCTCCATAAGCCCCCCCCTCTGCATGGCCTGAGAGGAACAGTGAGGCCCCTCCAGTGGACCATGTCTTGGCACTTGCCCTGGTCCCACCCCCTTCTGCCAGAGACCCTCAGATCTATCCCACTCCTGCCCAGGCTCCCACAGGCACCCTTGATGCGAACGATGTAGAACTGGCCACACCCACCCAGTAGGCCGCACCCACCCTGGCCACACCCACCTGGCCCCCTGAGGGCAACCGCAATGCTGATGCGGCCCTCAATGAAATTGAGTTTGACACCCCTGTGCTAGAAGCTCAAGCATAAGAAAGGAATATTTGTTGGCCAAACCTGAAATGGTTATCCAAGTTATCCAACAGACTTATAAGCATTTAGTAATTAATGTTAGTATGTTAAACTTCAATTGTGCATTTAGAAATGGTGATACGTTTTCTTTTTTTAGTGTAAGCCTGAATATAAAGTTCCTGGACTGTATGTGATTGACTCCATTGTTCGCCAATCTCGTCATCAATTTGGAACAGACAAGGATGTTTTTGGGCCAAGATTCTGTAAGAATATAACTGCCACATTCCAGTATTTATATCTCTGTCCATCAGAAGATAAGGTATAGTTGTTGGTTTTAGCTTTGTTACAAGTGAAGGTGTTTAATTTTGCTTGAAATTAATTTATAACCCGTACATGAGCATTTTTCTAGGATAGAGACCCAGTGATTGTTAAATAGGACTCTGGTTTTGAATAAGGGCTTTAAGTTGGATGTTGCTCTTACTTTGCTTTCAGTTTTGTGAGGCACTTTTTCCTCATTACGTTAAGACTGGAAGAACTTTTCAATGGGATTGCAAAGTGACTTGGGAATTGTAGGGACGCACATACCACAATTATTGGTTACTATAAGATAAGCTTTGAGCAATTGTTAACAATTGCTGTATGAGCACCTGTTTACATTCTGTATCAACTTTATTCTTTAGATCTGGATTGCTGCATAAGCCTACTTTCTAATGTAGATAGTCCTGGAATTTGGAAGTTATCCTATTTGAAATAATACTACCATAAGGCTTGATATGATCAATGATTTAGAACAGGATTTTTCAGTAGTTCTCAGCCTATATGATTTGTAAGTTTTTTTAAAAAAAAATCTGGAACCCTTGATCAAAAGGCAAAGTTCTAGTGATAACATGCCCGAGTGATTATTTGGGTGTGTGTGTGTGGATTCCTTCATCTGTCATGGAGCTCATGGTTCTGTTGTACATAGTTAAAAAAAATTGATTTCTAAATGTTCTGCAAAATAGATATTCCCAAGGTTAGAATACCACATTCCAAGTAAGGCTCTGGGACATGTTGGAGTTTGGGTTGGATTTCATGTGATGTTGTCTCTGTACCTAATTACTATAACTCATGCTTTTAGATAGTTCGCCCTCTCCTAATCTTTTTTTCACATGTAAAGACTAAATGATACTTTTCCTTTTCTTTTCTAATGAGAGACTGATATTGTATTGCGGTTCAATACATTTACTTCTTTCTCAGAATAAAAAAATACTCAGATTGGAATATCCTACATTTATTGAATAATGGAAAGGAAGTCGTTGGGTGGGGGGTTATTATTTTATTATTTTTCTTATTATTTTTATTTCTTTTATATGGTGTTTTTGTATCTGTAAGCTGCCTTGAGTCGCCATGTGCGAATAGGCGGCAATATAAAATTTCTAAATAAATAAATAAATACATAAGCTCAAAACGTGTTCCTAGTTTCATGGTACATGAAAGTTAAGTATGCAGGAGAATACTTTCTGTGTAGTGTTTAAAAAATATTAAACTGTTTTTTAAAAGTATACTGACATAATTTCTTGTTGAACAGAGTAAGATAGTTCGTGTCCTCAACTTATGGCAGAAAAATGGTGTGTTCAAAATAGAAATAATTCAGCCACTTCTGGACATGGCAGCAGGAGCTAGCAGTGCAACCTCAGTGGCAGAAGATGCCACCAATAATGAAGGTAGGAATTAGGATCGCCTTGATTAGATCCAAACGATCTCAGTTTCAGTTCTTAATATATTCAAGTAAGATTGAAAAAACTGCCTGGAATCCTGGAGAACTCTTAATATATAACTTAGGAGAACCAGTGATCTGATTCAATAAAAGGCAGTTTCCTAAGTTTGAATATTGATAGCGTTGTTTGAAGTCTTATTTTGTTATAATTTGTGTATGATGAACTGAAATAAGGTTGCTGATTAAGTACTCTTTATAAAGGAATGCATATTTTATTCTGATGTGAGTAAATATATGAAAGATCAAGAGTGCTTTGAAGAGCATTCTAGTATGCTTGGTGTTTTTCAAGACCTGTCCAGATAGGGTTTTTTATATTCTTTTTCTTTGATTTTTCTTCAATATTATTAACTCCTGTGTTCTAAATAAATTTGCCTGAAAATAAATAGTAGAATTAAATTGCCCTGATGGATATGAAAGATATTTTCTTGATGAAAATTATTTTGGTTTAAATATTATGCCTAGGAAAATTTTATGAAAATGTGGGTGAAGTTGTACGTCACAATAAATGATTCAAACAGCAATTTTGTGGTTTTTTAAAATAACAAACAGCTGCTAAATAGAAGGAAAGATATATAATCCAGTAGTACCAATCATAATAATTGTTCCATCTAACCTAGCTTTTGCTACATTTTTTTTTAAAAAACCAATCTTGCCACTGCCATCTGCCATGATTACTCTTGTGTTATGATGTGAGCCTTATACATTGTATGATCTTTAAATAGAATACAGATTGTATTGGGAAAATGCAGAACCTCTTCATGGTTGTGAGACATATATAGAGGACATATTCAATCCAATTTAAAGAATCTTGCTGCAGGAGGTCAAAACTACTTTTAGATTATACTGTAGAAGATCTAGAATTTGATTTACTTTAGAATAACATTGAAATATAAAGTGGTTTATATATAGGAGCATTTCAAAATCTTAAATTGTATTTAAGATTTAAATATTTAAATATATTCTATAGGTTCACCACAACCTGCTACAATTCCATCTGAGCCACCACAGGTTGGTGATAATTCAGTACCTGCTGTGGCACAGGTGCCCAGTTCTGATGCATTTGCTGCTGTTGCTCAGTTATTTCAAACAACACAAGGACAGCAGGTAAGCAAGGGATTTTTTTTTTTAAAAAAGTACTTTATTAAGAAAATATTATCTAAGGCAAACTATGTCTTCAGTAATATATACTGCTCAAAAAAAATAAAGGGAACATTTTACCATGGAACTGAAGGGGGTTTGTGTTCCCTTTATTTTTGTGAACAGTATATGTTTAAAACTATCATAGAAACTTGTGAATTACATTGATAAAAAGTAAAATTTGGTTTTCCACTATATGAGCATATGAGTAAAAAATGTTTAGTCATGCAGTTTACCTATGCTTGCTCTCTGAGGAGAATATCAAATGTCCTAACATATGTAGGAAACTGTATTTTTCATTTTCCCAACTGCAGTCCATTCCCACTGCCATTGCATTCCTCTAAAAGCAATCATGGTATGTTGCAGTGTTTACATGCCAAAATGGTATTGTAGCTGCCTATTCTAACTTTTACACCATGTTGTAATCTGCAAGGTAGATGCATAGTCACAAGAGCAACTATCTTTTACTATAGTATGTAAAATCCATGTCTAGTGGTAAAAAGTAGTTGAAATATTGTTCATTTTATTCAGTTATTTTTGGCTTGCTGAATATTCATAGATCTCAGAGAGAAATTCAACCAACAAGCAATTTAAGAAATAAAATAAGTGACAATATATATAGTTCACATTGAAAAAAAGCTTTAATTCATTTTCAAATAAAAGTGTAGATAAAAAGCCAGGTGTTAAATGAAATAAAACCAAGGGTAGTACCTGTTGGATCTCCTGAGGACTACATTCCATAATTTTGGGTAGCCAAAGAGCCCCTCTCTTGTTTCTACATAAGAGACAGTTCCCAGTAATGAGAAGCAAAGGAGAACTGTTTTAGGAGATTG
Source organism: Protobothrops mucrosquamatus (assembly GCF_001527695.2). Taxonomy (NCBI): domain Eukaryota; kingdom Metazoa; phylum Chordata; class Lepidosauria; order Squamata; family Viperidae; genus Protobothrops; species Protobothrops mucrosquamatus. The sequence continues at coordinate 635,213 of NW_015386225.1, read as the reverse complement.
TAATTCTCAGGCAGGAGAGAATACTGTATTAGTTCTGTTCATCTTGGGAGTGCTCCAAATTTTAGTGCCTAAACAATGTCTCTACTGTCCCTATCCTTAAATTATATTAACAGTTGCAATTTTAATCTGATAGCTCCAACAGATTCTCCAGACTTTTCAGCAACCTCCTAAACCTCAGTCTCCAGTAATAGATAATAATGTAATGGCTCAGGTTCAAGCTATCACAGCTCAGCTGCAGACCACGACAACACAACCATCAGAACAAAAGCATGATTTCCAAATACCAGAACCAAAAACATCTTTTGATAAGGTAGTATTTTTCTTCTACTTGAAAAGGAATTACCCAAATATCTTGTTCCAGGAGAAATCCATGTCAAACTGTAGTTTAGTGCCATGAGAACAAGCCTGAAGGCATCTCCTTGCATTCCCTCCTTTCATATGCATGCAAAAATTCCATCTTCCATTTCTTGTCTTTTGGTAAACCATAATGTTGGGATATCTATGGAATCTTATAGCTTTTTAGAGTGTCTGGCTATATGTTGCTCTTTCTGAAATAATAATATAGTCCTGTGGTTCTTTTTTTTTTAAGTGAGTCTTATTGCATTAATTGAATTAATTTCGGGTGTACATATAGCAGTCATGCAGATAAGCAATTGATACTGACTCTTTGAGGTGATGCAAGCCATGATTTAGCTCCGATTAGTACTTTATCTGACCCTTGGCCTAGATAGCATTGCTGTTCTTAAAATTGTTGAAATGTCTGGAAAAAGTAGAAGAGAGACTTAAAGCTAGTTCTGGCAGGTTTAATGGCTAGGTTAGATTTTAAACAATTAGTAATACTTAATTGGATTTCCAATTTCAACTAAACTATTTATTTCAGCTTTGTTCTTCTAATATTAATGGACCATTTTCTAAGGTTGAGGAGGCAAGGAGAAAAGACTGTAGTACAACTGGGTTTTATGGGGCCAACCAAGGTATAGTTTAAGGATAGAGGCTGCTTTCTTAATCATACATTTGGAAAATACTTACAAAAACTTATATAATCAGTAACATGTTTAGTTTACTGTTCTATTATTATAGAAGAAAATAGAATTGGCTAAGTGTAATATGTTTCAGAAGCTGTTGGATCGCTTTGACTATGATGATGAACCAGAAGCAGTAGAAGATACAAAAAAAGAAGAGTCCACACCTTCTCCTTCACTCTCTCAACCAACATTGTATGTTTTATTTTGTTTTGTTTTGTTTTGACAACCATAAACAGATTTTAACATCAAGGGGATAATATAGAAATCTAAAGTTCATAGGTGATTTGCATCACTTTTTGGAATTTTTTATTAGTGCTTTATACTATAATGTTTTGGTATGTAATTATCGGTTTGTTGAAAAATTGTTCCGTTCCAGTTGAATATTTATACTCTTTATACCAGTGATGGCGAACCTTTTAGAGACCGAGTGCCCAAACTGCAACCCAAAACCCACTTATGCATTGTCGGGTGCCATTGGGTGGGCATGGCTGTGGTGGTAACAGCAGACTGGGTGGGACTAAAAAGTTCAATTAATCAATTCCAACTTTGCAAGATCTTTTTTTTTCCCATGAGAAGTTGAAATTGACTGATTGAATCTTTTTTTTTTGTACATGACGGTGGAGGCCTAAAGCGAAAAGGTTTTATAAAACCCAGCTGAAGGCCTAGGACTGGGGCGACGGCGCGTGCACCCACAGAGAGGGCTCTGAGTGCCGCCTCTGGCACCCGTGCCATAGGTTCGCCACCACTGCTTTATACTCTTTTAACTGAAATCTTAATTTTGACCAAAAAAATGACAGATGCAAAAAAGCAAAATGGAAATTATAGTTAAAATGGACCGGGGAATATGGAGTCAATTGAAAACTGTTCTCATAGGAATGGAACATTGATGTTGTTTTGAACCAGCTATACAAAATATTGCATTATTGAAATCCTGTTGAATTTTTTTTTTATACCTTAGTGGATTTCCAGGTGAAGGCTTACAACCACCAGTTTATCCTCAGCTTCCAAATATAGATCAGTTTCAGCAGAGAATGCTGGGAATGCAACAGGATGCAATGCTTCACCAGGTAATGGAAACATTTCCATTAGATTAATTCTTATTTTTTCAAAATTGAGAGCATTTGCTTTCTATGAAACGCTATTCAGATAATGCTTACATGTCATTCTTCTATTACTTACTTGTGCATTCTTCTTGTGCAAGATCCCCCTCCCTCCAAATGGACAGATGCCTAGCTATGGACTTCTGCCTACACCGCAGTTTACTCCTATAACTCAACAAGTTATACAGTCTTCACCTCAGGTGCAGCAGCCTTTCCAGTCTTCTTTTCCAGCACAAAGTGAATCACATTTACAGAAAGCACATCAACAGGTAAAGAGCTATTCATACCCAATATTTTAGGCTTAATGCTATATATTGTTTCAAGAAAATGCTACTGTACTGCTTACCAAATTCCCTTATAGTATATTTCAGTTACTAATTTTAAATTACATGCATTGATTTTTCAAATGAGATTTTTGGTGCAAGTTACATATTTTAGATTTTAAAGTTGAGGAATTAAATAGTATTCAATGTAGTGATTTGAAATTACAGAAGAATGTAAAAAAGAGGATGACCTTCCCTCTGACAATCAAACTGCTTGCAAATTCTGAAGATCTAGAATGGGAAGCCCATTCTTTTAAATTTGTATGTGTTTCGATCATACATTGATAGATCTGCAATGAATTCTGGTTTACCAGTAAACTAAGATGGAAGAGAAATAGTAAGCAATTTTACTAAGATAAAAAAACAGAATGACTACGCGTATCTTACACACTTGTATAACATTGGTTGATAGAAGTGAGAGCAGAAATCTCTTTGTGCCAATGTTATTTTCAGTGCATTGAATATAAAATTCTGTCTTGCATAATTGACCAGGCAACATGTTTATAACCACAAAGAAAAAAAAAACAGTTTCAGAAATGAAGTAGACTATATTTTTTTTCTTTTTCTTTGTTTAGCTTGTTATTGTTTATTGATGTCTTTTGTGTATTTTTCTTCTGCTTATTTTTTGTATATTTTTTGTAAAACTTGTGAAGTAAAATAAAATAAATTGAAAAATGTGTTACAAAGATCAGGTAAATTAGAAATTACAATTAGTTCAGGTATAATTATACAAATGTATTCAAATTATACTGTATAAGGACCAACAATGTCAAGCTTTTATTTTATTCAGCTATTAGAGCAGAGGTCCCCAACATACGTATGGGCCGCGGCCCACTACTGGGCTGTGGCCTCTTGGCCACTGGGCCGCATAAGTGGTTGGCCAGTGTGTGCGCATGTGTGCGCACGCTTAACCCCCCTCATGCCGCCGTTAGCCTTGGCACGACCCTTGGTGTCACTCTTGTGCCGGTGGTAGCCTCGCCGCGACCCTTGCGCCGGTGCTAGCAACTCCATTTACGGAGTGCGCATGCTCATGGCCCTGTTCATGCGTACACGCGCGTATCTACATTTGGGTGTTTGTGCCTGCGCGCGTAAAGGTGTCTGCCCCTCCCTTTCCCACCAGGCCGCCAACCCAGAAAGGTTGGTGACCCCTGTATTAGAATATTTATGAGAAAATATTTGTTGATAACTTTCTAGTAATTTTTATTTGCCATTAAGTTCATAATCCTATCCAAGGAGCTCAATGGGATTTACTCCCCATGTATTAATTCTATTACTAAAATATTTTTTAATATAAATCATATGTAGCTTTGTGACTCTAACATCATTACATTTTAGGTTTGTTGTGTGTGTGTGTGTTTGTATATTTAACATAATTAGAGGAACAGAAATGAAAACTTCTGTAATTCAAACAGTAACTCTAGTTTTAAAGTTGATACTGATCAGAAAAGAGTACCACTGATCATAAATGCTTGCTGATTGTTTAAGGAACTGGAAGTGGATCAGCATCCAACTCAGGAAGGAAAAAGGCATGAGAACAGAAAGTCAAGATCTAGATCAGCATCAAGGTAGGAGTGCTTTATAATTAATAATATTTTAAATAAGTGAATGGACATAGCTGACACACTGCAGAAGGCTGGGCTTTTAGTATTTATAAACCAGGTTTAAATGGAAGGGGGAGTAATTTTTAAATAATTTGTAAAAAAACAATTTTGGAAAGTAGTACTAAAAATGCAAATGCATAGGACAGCATTAAGCATATAAAGCCACAAAATGTATGAGCCTAACAATAAAAAGAAATAGAGTTTGTTACAAGAAATAACCTCTAAAAATTTCATTTTATTGCTTGAAAGTCATCTTTTTTCTTTTTTTTAAAAAAAAAGACTAATTCATAAACCTATTATTGTCTATTAGATATAGATTTCTCTTTCCGAATTCTATCCTTTCCCCAAACAATTTCTGTTATTTTGACAGTTTATAAAAAAAGTACAGCTAAGAAGAACCTAGGTATCCTTAACATACAATAATTGATCTAGAGTCATACTACTGACCATGATTAAGGTAAAGCCATACCATAAGAGTTAGTATTCCATCTTTTGAGATATATCTCCAACAGCAAGATTGTAATGAGCATTTTCTGAGCTGTCAACTCACAGGAAATAAAACTTTTTGTAGCATGAATTTCATTTTAAAGTAATAGAAAATTACTTTAAGCTTCCATAAGTGTATTAGGACAGGACATTCCAATTACTCACTTTAAAAGTTACATAAATAAATAGGATCAATTTCATAAAGTTTCTTCAGCTAAAAAGAATTACTGGCTTAAGATCCACAGGTAATTTCTCCAAAAGTCTAGCCACTTAGAGCCTCAAAAAGCAGCAATGATAACTGGATCAGACATAATAAATAATAAGAGTTTAAGATGAATATCTTAACATCTACATAAAGCTTCTGGGAGAGATCATCAGTGGTTTGGGGTACAATATCATTAGTTCATCTCTGCCCAAGGTAGGTTGGGCAGTGTAAAATTTGAAGGATCTGAGTGAAATAAAATAAGCTGAGACTGAATTCAAGAAAGATGGAGAATGGCTGTTGATCCAAAAGCCATTTGAGTCCATGACAATCTCACCATTAATTTTTGATGTGTTTATGATCTCGTAGAAAGAATTGATATTTTGCCTATAGGTTTTTTTGGTTCCTATGTTTTTAAACTTAAGATTTATCTACATTTAGCAGGAGATCCTAATTCTTAATTACAAAGGACATTGCCATTGATGTTATTAATGTAGAAAACCATGAGCAACAAAAAGGCATGTTATATTCATCCATACTATACACAGATTGCAACCAAAAGTGAGGGGGAAAAATGATAGAGGTATCTTTGTTTAATTACCACAACTGTGACAAATCTCAGTTGTTGAATGATACAGTGGCATGTGACAGCTTCATTCACTGATCCTAGTATTTCTGGCTGCAGTCATTAATTGAGCTCGTAAGTCGTTAAGCAAATGCACGGAGGTAAAATGCTCCCATGCCTGCGGGCATCTTGCAGCTCTGTAGGCACAGAGAGAGACAGGGAGAGTGTAGCTTTGTGGTTGCTTGGATTTCAGCTTCTGAAACATTTCATCAGAAAGCTCTTTTAGCCAGCCCACAGAGATGTCAGGGAGTTGTCTGGGCAGGCAGCAGCAGTTTGCAACTTTCCTTGCCAGCTTTCCCTTTGACTATCTGGGTCAGCGGTCAGAGAAGATTGCAGATGGTGATCACATGAATGTGGGGTGCTTGACAACCAGTTGTAATTGCAAACAGGTTGCCAAGTACTCAGATTGCGATCATATGACCGTGGATATATTGCATCTTTTGCTTTAACAATCGTTAAGTGAGGACTACCAATAGTAATATGAAAAAAATAAAATTGCTAAATCCCTTACCAGCAGTGGTCAAGCATTATAGATTTTCTCTGCTACCCCATACACAAATTAATAAACTAATCATGATGATTATTAATACTCTTTCTGTTATATGAACAATGCAGAAGAAAAAGGAAAAAATGTAATGAAAGGTTTATTCTTTAATAAATGCCTATTAAAGAAGAGAGTAAAAAAACTAAAGTGAGGAAGGGATCAAAAAAACAAAGATAGCTGTTAAAGAGTTTCAAATTTATACACTTCATTATTTGATAATTTCAACTCTCTTGAAGTCTGATGAAAAATTACCAGCATTCTTGAACAATAATTTTGAGTTATTTGTCCAATATTTTCTGCATCAATGAATTTCCTTAAAAGAACCAGGGAAAAATGAGATTTTTTTTAATTCCCCTATTCATCTATACACATAGAATGAGTCATTTTTGAAATGTCATTTCTCTTTGGCATATTTAAAGCAAACTCACAGTGAATGACTGAGATATATTAGTTGTACAAACAGAAAAAAATAGGACCCAGTGAACCCTCTAGATTACTATATGCATTTCTTTTTATACTAGATCACCTAAGAGAAGACGATCACGATCTGGTTCTCGAACTCGAAGATCACGCCATCGTCGTTCTCGTTCTCGATCCCGGGATAAGCGACGTCATTCTCCTAGGTCAAGGTCCCAGGAAAGACGTGAGAGGGAGAAAGAGAGAGAGCGCAGAGTGAAAGGCCTTCCTCCAATCAAACCAGAAACTGTTAGTGGTGAGTATTTTTTAAAATAATTTTATTAAGAATTTTGATTAAAAAACAAAGTAAACTCAGAAAGGGAGAGAGGGAAAGAGAGAGAGAGAGAGGGAAAGAGAGAAAAGAAATAAGTACAAAGAAAGATCTAAGAACAGAAAAAAAGATACTTGAAGAAGTGACTTCCAATCTTCAACACATGAGTATAAACAAATTTAGTAGCTTTTCACCCTCTATAAGGTTACAAACAAATATATCTTCTTCCCATAACTTGTCCATAAAGGGTTATTAGGGCTTTATAGAAATGTATTTTTCCTTTGGTCAAACAAATCAATTTTATATTCCTCCTTTTTTTCTTTTTTTTTTACTTCTAACCATCTTTTAATTTCTTCAAATATTATCTCTCCAACTTTTCTGCTCCCATACCAAAGGCTTCTTCAAGGCTTTAGCATCCTCTTTTGTAAATCACATAGTTACTATCGAGGCCATTCTCTTGGTTTATATTTTTATGTTAATTTTCAAAGCTTTATCTAACTTTTGTATATTCAATAGAAAGTGCTAATCCTGGCCATTCTTTTGGCTTGTCACTTGTGTTTTCACTTTAGCTGCCTTCTCTGTCTTGTGATTTACACCTTTTTTAAAAAAATACCCAGTATTTCTGGTTCTAATATTTCTACATCAGGCAAATTTGTTTCATCTCTCACATTCAGTAGTTAATATGTTTTGGATATAGCATATCTTTAGAAGCAGACACCTTTACTAACATTGCACCTGCTAATTTCTTACCCTGTTCTTCAAAAATTTCCTGAAGTATTTCAAGTGTAAGAATGTTTGGTGGGATTTTATAAATCCCAGTACTAACTAAAAACAAAAGGCAAGTTTTCACCTTTTTCACTTTTTCTTTTCTACCAGTTTCTGAAATCATAGTCTCCACTCTATGTCATCACTTAGGATAGACAGAATAATTTTGTTCCCATGAATGGCTATATAATTATTCCCAAACTCTTACAGTACAAATTTCAGTATTTCATATTTATCTGAACCATTAATTTGCTTATAACCTTCTTGAATCAAAACCTTATTTAGCTTTTTGCCCCTTATGTCTAACTCATTAAATGTTCGAATGTATTGTTAATTTTTCTTTTGTTTAGAATGAAGGTAAATTCAACAGGTGGCTTTTCAGACTTGTTGTTCTGAAGACATTTGATAGCCTTAAGGTAGCAAATAAGTAATTTCTGAAATTGAAAGTGTGGTTAGTTTAAAAGGTTCTGCCAGAGCTGCAAGCATAATGGACGTTCCTTTATCTCCTGATGCTGAAACCCATGGGAGATTGTTCTCATGAGGAACAGCTGTCCAGAACTCATGTGGATAGAGATAGTCTTCAATTTACAAGCATTCATTCAGCTCCATTTGAAATTACATTGTTGCTGTTGCGGAGGCCCTGCAATCATATGATCAAAATTTGGGCACCTGGCAGCCTGCTTGCATTTACAGCCACGGGTGCTTCAGTTCCCTCCGCCTGCCCACCTCCCCTCCCCCACCTCTGCCCTTTTGGCTGCCCTTCAACCAACCCCAGAATTATGCAGCTTGCCCAGCTGCCTTCTGTCCCAAAATTCTGCCTTTTGTACCCAGCCACCATGCTCAAAGCAGAAGTGCCTTGCTGTATTTGCTGCCTCCTTTTTTGGGTCCATTTTGCTGCCTTCTTTTCAGACCTAGGGCCTTCTGCAAACGTTTCCTACACACAGCTAAAACTGTGCTATTTTTGGAAACCTTCAGATGTGATGGTAGAGGAACAAGGTTTACTGAACAAGACAGAGACTGATCTGAAAGTGAATTTAAAAATAAGGGGCTACAAGGATATGGAAAAAGTGCTGCACTAGGCATACAAAGAAACCAGCTGATGTCTTAATAATTAAAATGGATATACTAAAGGAATACAGGAATAATTTTCCTGTATCGGATTTACAAAAGCTATATGTTAAAGCTTTGAAGAATTTTGTAAAAAGAGTCAATAAAAAAATGAAAAGAACTCAAAAGACATATGAAGGAACTAAGATTGTTAAAAGTAAAAGGAAGGAATATAAAATTGCTTTGTTTGATCAAGGTTAAATTAGATAGGTTTTATCTCTGGTAACCTTAATGGACTTTTTTGCTGATCAGGCAATGAGGCTTTAAGAATTTCTTTATAGATAAGAGATGGACATGGGAAGAATAGATCATTTGTTGTATTTTAAGAGAAAAAGTTAAGCAGGATAAGCTACTAAAATTGTTTATACTTATTGTAATGAACAGTGAAGTCATTTCATTTTTTCCCTTTGGTATTATTTTTTATTTCTATTTCTACTTTTGTTTTTACTATTTTACTTTATATTTTTATCTATTTAATCATAACTTTTAATAAAACTGCTATAAAAGTTTTGTGATCGAGATTTAGTAAGGATTTGTATATATTTGAAGTAATAGTCATTTTAATATTTAAGTCAATTCAAATATATTTCTCTCTTAGTTTGCAGTACAACTCTTTGGGTAGGACAACTGGACAAACGAACAACACAGCAGGATGTTGGAGGTCTCTTAGAAGAGTTTGGTCTAATTGAATCTATAAATGTAAGTGATAGTCTAAAAAAAATAACAGCAATAAAAAGCAAGTTAACATTTCATTTGAAACTAGATTTTTCTGCGACATATGATTATTACTAGTACATTAATAAAAGCAAAAATATGAAAATAACTTTCAGTTTTATAGCTTCTAGAATTTAATTTCCTTGACTTTTGCCTTTAGTTATAGTTTAATTTAGTCATTTATTATTTGGTGCCTTTGAATCCTGGATAACTACCTGGATAAGTTTCTACAATTTTCTTGGCAAGATTTTCAAAGTGGCTTGCCATTGCCTTTTTCTTAGGACTTACAGAAAGTGACTGGCCCAAGCTCGCCAAGTTGGCTTCATGCCTAAGGAAGGACTAGAACTCAGGGTTATTTGATTTTTAGCCTGATGCCTTAATCACTACAGAAAACCAAACTGGCTCCATTATTAATAATAATATTAGGTACACTTAAAAGTCACAATATATTTTAAATAATATATATTATTATTTTTGTAAATTAATTTAATATTTCTTTGCTGAAAATAGATGATACCCCCAAGAGGATGTGCTTATATTGTAATGGTACAGAGACAAGATGCAAACCGTGCTCTGCAGAAACTGAGTCGTGGTAACTTTAAAGTGAATCAGAAATCTATAAAGGTACTATGTTGATATTTTTCCTATCCCAAAAAGAATATTTTGTTTTGTTTATTTATTTTGCTATAAGAACAGCAGTAATTCAGTCCCTATAACTTTATAACATAGAAACTGGATAGCACTAATAAGTACTAAAATAAATTCACTTAATGGGGCTCACTTGTGTTTCTTCATATTTATATTGCTGTAGGATTGAAAAGTAGGAAAATATACTCTAGTTACCTGTAGTTTAATGTCAATTGTAGGGCTAATTCAACTGTTTATAGTTTTAGCTTTTCAGATTTATTATGTATAATAGAGATCCTCGACCTTTTGGGTACCGGGGACTGGTTCCGTGGAGAGAGGTTTTTCTGTAGACTGGAGGGGGCGTGGTTTTTTGTGCTGCCTGCATCTCGCGGATGGGGCTTTGCTTGTTTGTGCAGCCCAGTTGCTGGCATGCCACGGCCTGATACTGGTCCACGGACCGGGGGTTGGGGACCCCTGGTGTATAACACACTTCAAACAATTTAATGAGCATTTGATAATTTTAAAACAATATGTGGCCGTTATTCCTATTTCACGTCCCTCTTTAGTTTCAGAATAAGAGCCCAACTTTGTATGTTTTTAACATATTACTATAAATCACTAAAAAAATGTTTTAAGTAAAATAACCCACGGTTGAGTCAGCTGAACCACTATAATCAGTAGGGGATATGAAATAAATATATGTGGCTTCTGCATAGCTTTAATTTTGATTGAACCACTTCTTTATCTGCCTGATATTATGATTATATTGAACTGAATGAATATAATTTATTATCTTAATAGTAAAACTTGTTGTCTGACAAGTTATGTTCTTTTTCTTTCAGATTGCTTGGGCTTTAAATAAAGGAATTAAGCCAGACTATAAGCAGTATTGGGATATAGAATTGGGTGTTACCTACGTACCATGGGGTAAAGTTAAACCTGAAGATTTGGAAAGCTTTTGTGAAGGAGGAATGCTGGATAATGATACACTTAGTCCTGGTAAGAAAATAAATTTATGTTTAAATAGAAGTTTTAAATTAAAATCTTTGTATACATAAAATATTTTTAATCAATTAAAAACACAGTTTCAGCTTTTCAGGGATTGAACTACATACTACATCCAAAAAGTAGCTTTTAAGGAAAAAATGAAATTTTGAGATAAAACCGCTTAGCATGCATATGAGGCTGGAAAGTAGTTATGTGATTCTAAATATCTGAAATCCTTCAAGAGAAGAAAATACAGTTAGCTATTGTACCCAATCTTAAGCTTACACTTTAAGGATTTGGATATATTAGAATAGGTTCAGAAAAGGCACAATAAGGATAATTGAGGATTAGACGTTAAGTCTTATGGAAAGACTGGAAATGTGCAATCTTGAGAAAACTGATGAGGGATAAGGTAGCCCTTTTCAAGTACTTCAGAGAAGAAGTAAGAACCTATTCATGTTATGATGCCAGTAATTGAGTGATGGATTCAAACTACAAGAAGTGTCTGACTGAATGTAAAGAAAAAAATCTTTCTATTAGAGCAGTGTGGAAGTTGAATGAATTACTAAGGGGAGAGGAGAGTTTCTTTTCATTAAGTGTATTCAGATAGAAAGTTAACCATGTGCCAGGGATGCTGGAGTCTTATATGAAGCAGAGAATTAGACTTGACAGTTTAAATGACCCTTTCAACTGTTTGATTCTATGAGATTGGGATACATAAACAATACTGCTTCTCTTGGTTATACCGGTAGTTGTCTAAGCTGATGAAAATAAATACAGACCCTGTCAAAACATCCCAATATTATAATATGATAGAGGCTCGGTCATAATGAGTTTTGAAAACTCATTTTCAATTAAAATGCTATGAAGCTGAAATATCATTTGTAAAATCTTAATATATTTATTTATATTGAAATATCAAATTTCAAAACTGCCCATCTCACTCACAGGATGACTCTGGACCCAATTATAAAGTTTAAACATTAATTAATATGAAAGTGATACAGTCAAATGATAACACCATTCTGTAAAAAACGCAAAAGGCTTAGTTTAAGATGTGGCCCTTTGATGCTTTTTTAAAAACTAAAGAGAGTTAGTTTGCTCCCAAGAGAGCTTGTTACTTACCTTGAAAGCAACATTAGTAGTCCATTAGGTCAACTTAAAGGGGTTGAAAGCAGGAATATTTTAAAAGAATTTCCTTTTAAGATCCCAAATAGCTGGAACAGGTTTTTAGGAAGTCAGGACAGAAAGTGTAAAACTACGTTCTTAAATTGTGCCTGCTAAAATAGTTAGCAGCCAACAAAGTTGCAAGTGAAAGGTAGTTCCAGTATTATACCCAATTGGCTATATTTTGCATCAGCTGAAATTTCTTTTTGTGTAGCCAAATCAGGCACAATCTTTGATGTATCCAAGGCATGGATTTGGCCCCTTTAGAAATAGTTGTACCAGGTATACAGCAGACATAGTTTTGTAAATAAATTCACTATAATTGAATATTTTAAAGATATACTTGATGATCAAGAAGTATCCCAAATTACACAGCAATCCCAAATTACATAGGTACATTTCAGAGTATTTATCTTATTTTTCAAGTGCTATATTATGAATTATGCAAGTTTGGCATACCCTAGACATAAAATAATTCTCATTAAATTTTATATATGTTTTAGGACTGTGTCTATTTTGAATGCTGAATACTGACTTCTGGAGGAAGTACAAATTCAGACAATAATAAGCAGGATCTAAATAGAATAAATAAAGCTAAATGTCATGTGTCTGATTAACGAAACACTTAAAAGGACTTTCAGGCATATTTTTTCCTAAAAGCATTTATTAAGGTTACAGAGACGTCAGTACAGCAATATATCTAGAAAAATAGATAACATTCATTTAAGAGAGCCATATGATTATAAACTAAATTGAATATACCAAGGATATTTTATATGTGGGTCTTTTTATGCTAAATTCTTCAATATTTACATATAATTTTATTTCATAGTGGTGATGTAGAAATGTAATTTTTGTGCCAAATTGACATGCTAATGTAACTTGGAAAAACTGCTGACAAATATACATACTGTTGCGTTAGCAGGAAACAAATAGGAAAGAAAATCAAAATGCCTGAATAAAATGGTATAGTACACCTTATTGAAGTGCTCTGATAAAATCCTTATGGCTGTCTAGAGTTTGGATTCAATTTGGAAGACATTTGGATGATCCAGGAATGTGAATACATGCTTGCAACTCATTAAAGTAGCTGCATGTCCTTCCAGGAATTTATAGCTTTATCGTTACAGTTGCTTAAATGAGTTCCGACTAGTGCTGTGTTCATACTTCATGCAGCACCACTTTAAATAATATCTGCAAAAATTCAGAGCTCTAGTTCATATATTTAAAAAAATGAAGTTACCTTGACAGCATATACTCACATATTTAAGAAAGAAAGTGTTTTGAGTTTCTGCTTATTTCATCCTTCATCTGTTGTACAGAAAAAACTTGGATATTGTGAAATTGTCTTAAATAGATTTGGGGATATAGATACTTCTTTTTCCACTAATGAAAGTGAAATTTGTATTCATTTCTTCTGTCTATACTTCTGTATATTATTAATCTAGTTTTATAAAGAATCCCTTTCATGAAAAAATGTGTAGGAAGTTTTCTATGCTGGATTAGTATAAAAATATTTCTTGCCTAGACCATAATTCTGAGTATATAGTGATTAGAAAGCAGTATAAGGGGACTGAGTTGAAGATACAGTATTTACAAACTTGCCTTAATCCATTTGTATAAGGAAAAATTAAGACAAGTATGAATTCTGTATAATGCACAAGGAATTAAACATATTTAAAGCAATCTAAGGATAAGTTTAAATGAATGAATAAATTGAGATCAAATATTTTTACATTCTTTTTAATATTCTTTTATAGAATGGAAAGGAATTCCCAAAAAATCAGAAAACCAGTTAGCCCAGAATGGAGGGGCTGGAAGTGGTGATACTGCACATAATGAACAAACATCACCTGTAGCTAAAGCTTTGCCAGTTCAAATGCCTGTACCTATACCTTCACCAATAACAATACCACCCCCACAGGCAAGTTCAACACTTCCCTTTGTTTTTACTTCTCTTCGTGCTTCAGTTGGATACCTGTATAACTTCATATAAATTTTATTATTCCTAAATAAGTCCAATTCTGTACTTTGTTTTGATATATATGTAATATGGGTTTGATTGCCGAAAATTGTGTTTGAAATTCTCCTAAGTGCTAAGATTTTCAGCTTAAAGGGCAGGCAAAAATCCTGTAATAATTAGGTCACTATAACTTTGTTGCGTACAAAACCAGCATGAAAGTTAAATTAATAGAAAACAAAATAGATGTTTGAGGTCCACCCACAGATTTGTTAAGTTGGATTTAATTGTGAATGAGAACCTGAAAATTGATATTAAATGTGTCCTTCAATTGAAATTACTTTTATTACACAGCATTTTTAAAAAGGCATACATAAACTGAGGATTTTTTTGCCATTAAATTGTGGAGAAGATAATAAGTAATTTTCTGTTGAATGGAAAAATATACAGTATTAATTTACAAAGTATAATTTCTGAGGATATTTCGTGAAGAAATTGTGGTCAAACTAAGAATAGATTTCAACAGAATTAAGGCCTTAGAAGTGTGCTAGATTTTCCAAAATGATTACCTCTAGAGCACGGATGTCAAACTCAATTTCATTGAGGGCCACATCAGCATTATGGTTGCCCTCAAAAGGCCAGCTGACCGTGACTGGGTAGGTGCAGCTGGCCCAGCTCCACTGATTCGGGATGGCTGGGTTGACACAAAACAAGTCGCATGGGCTAATTCGACGTGGTGTTTACTCGGTGCCCCACTAGCTCCTTGCCTCCCCAAACTGCCGACAGCCAAGTGACATGTTTGCGCACACACAAATACACCCCACATTCCAAATTTGGGGACTTTTATCCACAGAGGAGAGAGCTCCTCCTCCCCAAGCCCAGCCACAATTGGAAGCTTGCCAGCTCAGATCTGGATAAAAGTCTCCAAGCTTGGAATGGTGTTGCATGCAGCACGCCAAAGTTGGATATGAGCCCAGGGTGTCCAATAAGCCACGCTTTACCCCGCCCCACCTGCACCGCACCTGAGTACCTCAGGCCCCGCAGTCAGGCCACCCCTGCAGTGGCGGCACTGGCAGCAGCAGGAGCCCTGTCCAGCAGGAACCCTGCCACCCCTCTGCTCTCCTCTAGGAGAGCCAGGAGGGGAAGCTGCTGTTGCAGACCGCCGGGCGAAACAGCCACCTCAGAGTTGCGCCCACGAGCCTCAACCCCCTGCTGCCCTCCTGCACCCACCATGAGCAAACTGGCCAAGGACAGCGAGCACAGCAGCAGCAGCCTTGAGGAGGTAACCGCAGCCAGGTGCTGCTCCAAGGTGGCTGCTTTGCCCTCGCAGTCTGCAATGGCAGTTTCTCCTCTTGGCTCACGAGCTTCCCAGGCTGGAGGAGAGCAGAGGGGCAACAGGGCTCCTGCTGGACAGGGCTCCCTGCTGCCACTTGCAGGGGTGAGGTGAGGCAGGTAGCGGGGCGGGGTGGCCTAGCTGCGGGCCCCCAAAGTGCGGTGCAGGTGGTGCAGGGCCGAGTGTGGCTTATTGGATGCCCTGGACATCTAGTTGGCTGGCGACAGCCAATGAAGGGCCAATGAACTGCAGCTGCTGCTGGACACCACCAGCCCCTGCACGCTCGCCGCTTCCTGTGTGCCTGGCTGGGCTGGTGTGGGCTGAGGTGGTGTGGGCTGGCCCCTTGTTGTGTCCAGGGTGGCCCTGTGGGCCTGATCTAAATACATCACAGGCTGGATCTGGCCCGCAGGCCTTGAGTTTAATAGGGAAACGTTTGATACAGAAGAAAAGTGCAAAATGAATTTCTGACAGCAGTTCAAATAAGTCTTGTAGAATTTCACCGAGAGAGAGGATTATAAACGTTCTTAGTAGCTTTTTGTGCTGGACTTTGTAGGTACACTAATTGCACTGCTCCATCTGAAAAACACATTTTTGAAAAACATTTCAAACAGCACTTACAAATGTGACAATGTATGAGCTACAATTTTATTTTATTTCATTTTATAAACTGAAATGTACACTGTTAATTAAAGAAATAATAGATGTTATGCCAAAGGAAGAAGCATTGATAAATAAGGAACCTCTGAATATTTGCTTCTGTCACTACTGTTTCTATAGGAACTGTGTCTTAATTTTAAAAATAACATTTCTCAGTGGTTTATTTTACTTGTGATTCAGAATTTAAATTAAATATTTCTTAGTTAATAGCAGAACTATTAACTCCTAATAAAAATGAACTTTAGAAATTTTCTGTTTCTCACATCATTTTATTTTCACCTGTAAGGATAAGAAACTATGCAGTAAAATGGAAATAATTTTATCCAATTGCAGGTGCCACCACATCAACCAGGTCCTCCAATGGTTGGTACTCTTCAGCCTCCTACATTTACTCCTCCGTTAGGAATTCCACCTCCTGGATTTGGTCCTGGAGTTCCCCCTCCACCACCACCACCATTTATGCGACCAGGCTTCAATCCAATGCATTTACCACCAGGTATATTAATTGTTCCCAGAAAGTTCATAGGCATATGAATTACATACTAGGTATTCTTGAAAGTATGGCTTTTTGTTTATAGATCAATTGAATGGATGGTTGTTCTAAAAGTGATTCTTCATTATTTCTTTCTTCATAGGTTTTCTTCCTCCTGGACCACCACCTCCCATTAATCCTTCGGTTTCAGTTCCTCCAGTTTCTGTCCCTCCTTCTGGAGGAGTAAATATCCCAAATTGTAAGTGAGACTTATTTGGTGTTAAAGATAATTCAAATAGAAGTTTATGCTATTTAAAATGATATTAATGTCATTTTTAGCTACTGTGGCCAGTATAAATGAAGACACTACAAAAGACTCTTCTGTAGGAAACCCTATTCCTACAGTAGTTTCTGGAGCTAGAGGAAATGGTGAAAATGCAGAAGGCTCCAAAGGATATCCAAATGCTCCTCCACCTGTCACTTCTGCTAGTATATCAGCTCCTGTATCCCAACCAGTCCCACTTCTTGGTAAGTTCAGCTTTCAGGTGTTGGCAGTGACACGTTTTTTTTTTAGTATTCATTCCAGACGGATAACTCCGACTAAGCAAAATATAATCTGGGTTGCATAGTTTGCCGCTGGAATGTTACGCAATTAATTTTTGAATTCTGATTATGAAGAATGAAGAACAACATTCACCCTGAAAAGCTTGAATTGATAAATTGATTTTGATAGAGAATGGTATAATACAGATAGTCCTCGACTTACAACCACAATTGAACCCAAATTTTCTGTTGTTAAATGAGACATTTGTTAAGTGAGTTTTGCCTCATGACCTTTTTTCCCCTCAGTTAAGTAAATCATTGCAATTGATAAGTTAGTAACCTGATTGTTAAGTGAATCTGGCTTCCCCATTGACTTGGCTTGTCAGAAGATAGCAAAAGGGGATATGACCCTGGGACACAGCAACGGTCATAAATATGAACCAGTTGCCAAGCATCTGAATGTTGATCACATGAACATGGGGATGCTACAAAGGTCATAACTATGAAAAACTGTCATAAGTCACTTTTTCCAGTGCCGTTGTAACTTTGAACGGTCAATAAATGAACTATTGTAAGTCGAGGACTACTTGTATACATTTTAGCAAAATGAACACTTCAAATATTTTGATTTCAACTAAAATAGCAGATTTGGAATTTGAATGTTAATTTATCAGAGTTTTCCCCTCTGATAATTGAACTTCATCAGTACATTTTCAAATACAAAAGATGACAGTAGAGAAAAACTGTTCCTCTTTGTATTTCTCAAATACACACACTTCCAGACCTTGAATGCTGTCTTTTTAGTCTCTTACATGAAGAATTTTAATCTATTTGTGATACATTAAATATAACTATAGATAGGCAGACCTCCTGTCTCTTTGTCTCTGTCTTTTGGGAGCTTAGTTGACATTTTAGAAAATATATCTAGTGTTTTTTCCTCAATTTAAATCTCATTGTGAGAAGATGTGGAATTTAGCTTTGTGATTCACTGGCTGCATTTATTATTTAGCGGTGACAACTCTCAGACAACAGATATCTTATATTTTTACTCTTTTACTTCTGTGTGCTATGAGGCCTTATTTATCACACAATGCCTATCAGTTGTGTCAAGATTTGTTTTCAGACCACCGAATTATTACTTTCACAATTGTTTCAGGAAACCTATACTGGAATTATTTCCGATTTATTTTTTTTAACAGTTGGCATCCACAATACATAGTTATTAAAGTTCAGATTGTCCATTAATTCAAAACAAAATATGTTCTGAATACGTTCTTAATAAATTTCTAGCAGGTCTGCACAACAAAAACTTCAGGGCTGCTTCCAGCGCCAATGCTGCTACCACTTCATTGGGCACAGAACAACTGATCAGCACATCAGATATTCTTTTGACATATAATCTTTGGCTTCCAGTGGATTGCATCCAGTGTTTTCATTCCATTGTTATAGAACATTCAAATGGCTAATACCAGAACCTTTACATCCAATCAATTGTTCATGTTCATTCATTCGTTCACCATGTCATACTTGTGGTTTACAAAGCCGTGGTCCAATATAGTTGCTAGTCCTTTTTCTTAATCCTATTTTTCCTGCTACCTATGATGTATCAGTTTTGACACCAAGATTGTGCTTCCCTAAATTAGATTTCTTTTATATACAACTATAAAATTATCTTTAAGGTCAAGTAAATTAAAGTAAGGAACGAAAATGACAATAATTTGTAGTATAATAAAAAGATTCACTCTATCTACATGTGTGCATGTAAAATTAGTATACATAAATTAATAAGTTACAAAATCATGAATTATGGAGAATGCTTTCTGATCCTGGCTTATCCTTTTTGATCTGGGCTTTTTATTCTTATTTGTTCATCAGTGTTAGCTTAGAGTACCCCAAATGGGAAGCTGTAGCTAAGGGAGGAATCCATGGTAAAAGAATTTGACATTTATAAATTATGAATTACACCAGTGTGGAGAAAGTTTTAAGTATTTGTGCATTTGATTACATTTGTTAACATTTATGAGCACAAAACTAATATAGGTAGTCCTCAACTTGCAAGTATAGCTGGGGCCAAAATTTCTATTTTTAAGTAAGGTGGTTGATAAGTGAGTTGCATCTGATTTTTTGATTTTTTTTTACTATGGTTGTTAAGGTAGATCATTGCAGTTAAGTGAACCAAAAGGTCATTAAGTTAATTTGGCTTCCCCAATTGACTTTGCATATCAGAAGCCAGTTGGTAATGTTGCAGGTGGTTATCACATGACCCCAGGATGCCGCAACTATTGTAAATACATCCCGGTTGCCAAGCACCCAAATTTTGATCATATGACTGTGGGGATGCTGCTACGGTTGTAAGTGTAAGGACTTTTTTTCAGTGCCGTTGTAACTGAATGGTTGCTAAAGAAATGGTTGCAAGTTGAGAACTACTTATAATCCACATATATTGCTTGGGCTTATAAAAACTTAAAGGAAAAGAAAATCTATTGTCAGATTAATCTTTGCTACTGGCCTATTTTGTTACTTGCATAGTTGTAGGGGAATGGGGATATTTAATGTGCAGTTGAAGATAAAGTTTAATTTCATATCAAAAGGCTTGTGTTAGAAAGTATAAATACTTTTGCAGATGTAAGGCTTAAACTTATTTTCTTCTGGCAGCTGCAACTTGAGGATACGCTAATCAACTACATTTAAAATTGTTAAACTGTCAGTTTGGGATTAGGAATGGTGCCAGGGTTTTCTTGACCCACCTAGGACCTAAGTTATTAAATACCAAATTTAGTGAAATAGTGGATTCAAGGTCTCTGAAATATATGAATCCAAGGAACTAGGTGATGAGGTGCTAATATAAGGGCTTGCTGCCAATTATCACTAATGTATTACCTAATCTCAATTTCAGTTCAGTGTTTATTGTTTAAGGAACTGTGTAAGTTCTGCAGTGGATTTGAAAACGAGGGAGAATGCAAGCTGGTTTCAGCACCCCAAACTTTTATTTTCAAATCAGCACATGTATTTTGCTACCTTAATTTAGCAAACATATTTGCAGCCCTTCAGTGCCTGCACCAACACTTAGGATCTTTTGGGTGTGGGGGATGGGGGCAGAGAAAGGAAACCTACAAATCTTCCTTGACTGTAGTTTAAAATTGCCTCCATGAAGAGCAATTTATTAATGTTGATTGGATGGTATTTTCCTTACCCAGTTTTTATGAAATGTTCATAGTATATTTTCAGAAGTGCAAGTCTGATTTCCTTCAGTTTGAAGATATATGAAGTTTATTTTTTCCAGAAACCAATTTGTTATTTTGTAAATTAGAGTCTTCAAATTTTTATTATTCCACTTAACCTTAATCAATGAAATTGCTATAAGCACTGAATCATTTAATTCAGATTACCTAATCTTTGGATCGAGTTAAATTTTATATAGTGAAACTTATTTCCTACTGAAACTGGTCTATATACTGCAGCCATGTTTCTAAATTTAATAAATTACTTTGATGTTCTGCTTCTAAGAAGCAGATAATAATTTCCTGGATCAGCAAAGTATTGTTGCAGATGGACATAATGTACTCTTTACTTAAACTATAATGCCTATTGACTTAACATGTATTTCAAAATCCACCCGCACATACTTATAAGTTTTTTTTCCTAATGACAGCTGCATAACATTCATATTGTTTTAATCTCTAAAAACAGCACTGTATACTCTAGTCTTTTACATAGAGATTACTTCCAGGTTTCTTGAACAGTTCAGGGTCTAACAAATGAAAAAAATGTAGAAATGATATGGAGTCCCATTGTCAGTCAAAACAAGGTGAACTTGCTGAACAGAGTTCTTTAAAAAAAAACCTAAGGTAAGTTGTGATGTTTCTCCCCAAAAATATGTCATAGTCAGATGCCATGGAAAAGTCTATGAAACCATATTTAAAGGGCATTTTATGTGTATTGTTTAGTCTGAAATTGGTATTGAATAGTATGGGAGGAAAAAAATCGGTGTAGAAAATCTCATGAAAGAACTTGTCACAAATGATTTGAAAGGAAGAGGGCACACTTGAAGGTAATATTCAATATTGTTTTGAAACATTAGTACAAACACAAGCTAGTAGTTCAAATGTTGCTGGGGAGAGCCAAATTCAAGTTCACCCTCAACCATATAAACTCACTGAAAAACTTTGGTCCAGTCACACTCCTCAGCCCAAAATACCTCACGTGGTTTGAGAAAAATTAAAGTGGGGAGCACTGTGTATGCTACCTTGCTCTCTTGAAGGAAGGTGAGATATAACTGTAACATATAAATCAATAAATATGTAAGATAAATAAGTTACCTAGAAGAAATACCACTTATTGGATGTGTCAGAAAAAGAAACTTAAAGAACGATTGTAGCTTAACAGATATAATTTCAAAAAAGTTGTGTGGATTCCCATATACTGTTTCCAATGGAGATACTCATGTGACAGATTGAGAACATTGCATCACTTGTAGCCTCTAATGCTATGAAAGTAATAATGCAGTACTGTATATCTTTGTTTAAAAGAAATGAACTTATTCCAATGTAAATGGATCTAAGCTGTAGTACAATGTCCTGATACATTTTTTAAATGAAATAAAGTTGTATGGATGCATCTTTTCTAGAAATATTGATGGCTATGTAGAATTGCCACCAGCATAGTTGTAATTTTATGTCTAAGATACTACATTTTTCATAAAACCATGGATTTTGCTGCCTGCATAATTTATGCAAATTAATGGGATCATTTATGCTCTATTTTGATCTCGTTAGTGAAGAAAAAAGCCAATATAAGTATTAGGAATTTTTTTTGTTGTTGAAATGAAAACTAAGTTTCTCTATTCCAAGTGAATACTAATGTCATTTACATGAATACACATATGTTTAACATTTAAATCTGCAAAGCTAACAAAACCATTCTGGTTTATAAAACTCCTCTTAAGAAATGTGAGAAAGTTTTCTAGAGGAATTAACCTAGTTGAATTAGTTTGTAATATTTGGTAGAATGATGGATTCATGGATGCTGAATAATCCCATAATAATGAAGCTCTTCATATACTGCTTCAAGATTCAATATCAAGTGATGGGATATACAGTTTTTGTAGCCGAATATCTTCACGTCTGGTGACTACGTTCTGATTTCTACAAATGTTATTTTGCGTTGCTATTATTTTGGTAATTTATGGAACAAGTATATTTCAGGAAAGATTCTTTCATCGCTATCTCAGTTACTTAGACTCATACATAGCACGTCTCTATCTCTGTCCCATAATTATGAGTCTAAAGGTCATGGATACAAAGGATTCCCCATGATACTTCTAATGTTAGCAAAATTGTACTCAGCATTTAGTACACATTACTTTTTGAAAAAAATTACATTGGGCTTTTATCTTTCTGTAAAAAAACATATAACATATGCAGTACCTGCTACTACTTTGGTAAGGGAGAGGTAATTTTGCTGTTACATGAAACAAAGTCACAATGGGCATACATATATTGTCTGCATGTCTTGGAGATGATTAACAAGGCTGGGATAGAAAATGGATGTAAACCTAATCAAAGCAAATTATTTTTTTGCTTTGATTAAATCAAACTATTTTACTTAGGTCATTTTAACATTCATTAATTGACAAAGTAATATATAATTATTAACCATGTGCTGTAAGAAAAGTAACTTAATCTAATCTAATCAATGTATTGCCATTGAATAAACATCTTGACTGAAATGTGACTGAAAAATAAGTAATTGTTTGCTTTGATAAATCTGATACTGGATTTAAAGTTACCATATATAATTCTTTCTAGTGAATAATTCCAAATCATTTGGTACATGAAACATTAATCAGCAGTGGGTTACTGTAGTTTTATTTATAGTTTTTCAGATCAATACCCATAACTGTACAGATTTAAGAGTTCAGAGAAGAACTTTGTGTCCTTGGAAAAATAAGGGGAAAAAATAACATTCTACTATTTATACTCCAAAGAACGGAAATTGCCCATTTTTCTGTGTAATTTTGCTTTATTGTCAAATAGTTCTTACTGTTAGAAAATGTCTCTGTTTCATCTGGATTCCATTTTCATGTAATTGAAATTCATTCTGGAATTAATTAAACATACCTTAATTAGCTATGTACAGTCCTCAAGAATGTTCCATGGAGCAGTTATCAACCGTTTCCTATTCCAAAAGCTTTGCTTCTGGAAAACTGCTAGGTACAACGGCTGTATCAGTACAGGTTAGTTTTCCTTTAGTGGCCACAATTTGGACTGGTAAGATTATTAAGCAAACTGGTCATAGCTATGCTTGTGATTTTTACACAGGACAGTGCATATTAATGTACTATAATGGTGACATAAAAATGCCGTGATGGTCATAAATGCAGCCATTGGTCACCATTTTTCAGCACCGTCATAACTGCAAATGGTTGCTGTCTGAAGCAGTTGCTAAGTAAAGACTACCTATATAGTTCAGAGAAGAACTTTAACAATAGACATCAATCTTTTGCTGGTCAGGAAGCAGACTTCACATGAACTACTGGAACTCTATTGTTGCAGAGTATAATAGGATCTTGAAGGCAGGACAGAGTCTCTCCATCTTCTGCTGAAGGGGATCCTGGCAGGGCAAGCTTCAGTTTGTTTCTCATTTTTCTCATTTTTCTTTTCTTTTAGGGTTAAGCTATGTTTACATAACTACCTTTATAGTCTTTCTTCAAGGTTATAGTCTTGTACAACAGAATATTCTGTTCCTGGCCTGGAATATTTTGTATATGCCTGGTCTTGATTTTCTGTTTGATGCAGAAAGGTTTGCATGTATAATCATACTTAACTGTATGATTATATATAGGATAAGGAACCATTTAGGCCAGGGGTGTCAAACTGCCGGCCCGCAGGCTGGATGCGTCATACCGAAACCACGCCCACCCATTGCCGGCAATGGGGAAAAAGTCACAATATGTCGCAAGATGCCACGTTGCGAATTTGACGCCCCTGATTTAGGCTATCGAATCCAACTCTGCTCAGTTCAGGTATCCAATTCATTCCGTATAGAAGGGTAATTGTTTCCATTTTCAAAGTGTGTGAAAGGTGTTTTTTAAATACTAAAAAATACATTTTTCTGTAATATTCATTACTTTATGTATTTATGTGATGGAATTATGGGAATGATAGGAAAGCAGGCCTGTGTACTTTCAAATATGCAATTATATTCTTGATTTTTAAGACTAAATGTTCTCAGTTTCTTCAGTTTCTCATCATGGGACTTAGCTTCTAAATCCCTGATAGTTTTTATTATCATTTTCTACATTTGTCTAGTTTCTCTAAAACCTTAAAAGTTTTCTGCCTGAAACCAGATGCTACGTGGACTACAACCTGGCCATTGCAGAATAAAACGGAAGAGTTATTTTATATTATAAAATGTCTTTTGTTGCCTGTAGTTGCCTTTTTTCTTTTTAACCACCTCACCACTGACTCGGTTTGCAATCTGTTACTAAACCACATTATTTTTCTGCTTGTCAGAACACTTGCTTTACTCTCCTCCATTCAGCCCCAGTCCCTTAACTTCCACCAGCTTTTGAGCTGATAAGACCACGTGGGAAATATCTAAAGAAATTTCTAAAGAAGTATCAAAACAGTGACAATGCTGGGAATGTCCATATTGCTGATACTCCATTGAATCCATATGCAACTCAGGTCCTGGAGGATGTATTTATTTTTCTAGAAGCCCATTAAATAGCACCTGAGTACAATGGTGGTGGTGGTGATGATGAAGAAGAATGCAAGATGGTGAAGATAACTTAATACTTTTGCCTCCTATTTTTTCCCACAACAACCCATTGAATGCCTTGGTGTCTTTTGTTCCCATAACAAAAAATTCCTGCTGCATATGATGCATGACTTGCCAGGAAGTTCCAGGGAAAATAGCAGACTGCTGCTCCATTAAAAAAAAAAAGACTGGTTTAATTGTTAAGGAAATTTACCTTTTAAAAATGTCTTGAGTATTGTCTTGTGGTATGTGGTTTCTGATTGTTTTGTCATGGTGGAACCGGATTCAAAACTTCCTGAGTCACAGTGTATCTTCTATATTTCTCAGTTCTGCCAGTTTCATCATGTAGCATCCTCTTGTTTCTTGTTATAGCACCTATTTTCTTTGAACTGTTAAAGATTAATCCTTTTACATCAATTGACCTTTTCTTCATAGACCCCTGTAAATGTGCACTCGCTCCTAATACATGCCAATTCATTTTTGAGTTGGATCACAAACATGCTACAAGCACTGCAGGTCATGACTACAGATTCCCTTCTTTATCTTTACATTTGTTTATTAAAGTTCTATAGAAGGCTTTTATTTATTGTTTCTTTCTCAGGTAAGCCAAGGATATACTGTTCCAACAGAGGAAGAAGCTTTTTAAGATTCCCTCCCCGCCCAACAATTCACATTCTCTTTTGGTCAAACTCCATTTTGAATATGGTGTCCATTGCAGTCCCACATTTCATCTCCATTTACTGGAGGTTTTAAAAACAGATTGGGCAGCCAATTGTCTGAAATGGTGTAGGGTTTCCTACTTGAGCAGGTGGTTGGACCAGAAGACCTCCAAGGTTTCTTCCGTTATTCTATTCTGTTATTCCAAAAAGTATTTGGGGAAATTAAAACAGGATCAAAGGAAGGAATCAAGAATGCTAGGCGACTAGAAATCAAGTTCTTGAGCAAATATTGAAGGAATTTGTATGTTTAACCTGAGATAAACACAACTGGGGAATATAACACTCTTCAAATACTTGAAAAGATGTCATTTGGAAGAAGAAGACTTTTTTTTATTCCAGAATATAAAATACAGAATAATAAATGTAAGTCATTGGAAGGGAGATTCTAATTGAAAATTAGTAAAGAAAATAAATAATCACGGAGGCTAAATAGATGGTTAAATCACCATCTGCATAGAATTTGTTAATTTGGATTCCTGAACTCAGTAGATGATTAGACTTCATGACCCAAATCCAATTTTGTGAGTTTATGAAACCTTACTAACAAATTTATGTTGGTTCTCCTTTACCTGCTAACAAAAGCGCTTACATTTTATCTCTTAAGTGTTTGTTTTTCTGTAGATCATCTATATAACTATTAAAATTTTCATTGTTGTGACCTTTAACTAGGAAAAATGGCACATCACAGGGCAACAGTTTTTGATCCAAACTACTTCAAATGGAGTAATGTACAAAATCTGGGACCCATGACTCCTGAGGGAATGAAATTTTGGGAAGTTATGGCTGGTTAGCACTAGTGGCTGCTGCTGTGGTCACATGATCTATTTTCAGTGTTCAGTGATCATTTCCCAGTCAGTCTATCAATCCTTCATTCCTTCCACACCTAGTAGCAGCCACTTACCTGCCTGTTGGAAAGGGGATGGAGGGAGATTTCTGATTCTCCCTGCTAGAGTCCACCTAGGAAATTCAGTGGGAAGCTGGCTGGAAGTTAGAAATTGGCCCCCTACTTTTTTGCCTGCCCTTGGTCATTCTGTTTCTCTGGATAAGGAAATGTCTGAAACAATGACTCAGTGGGGCATGGGTTGTCTAGTAATCTTTTAATTTCTTGACTATTATTCTTACACTTAATTATTGTTATGCTTTATCTTTATTTGAAAAAAGTATGCAAAATATGTCAAGAAACAAAATCTAAATATAATCCTAATTCTAAATAATACAGTCTTTAAAAAGATAGCTTACGTTGCAACTTAATCCCAGCTGAATTTCTTGATCCTTGAGTTCAATCATTTCAATAGTTATTTAGAGATCTTAAATTGTGGCTGTTACTTGATACATGGACCTCTTTAATACTAAACATATCCATTGTTTCCTGATGCTTAATTTTGTGAAGTGAAATGTGTAAGTTGCAGCTGGGATCTAGAACTTGTTGCAGCTACATGGATCATGTTTTGAGTATAATAATAGAAGTATCTCTTTCCATATATGTTGTGCCAAGGCTGGGCATATCTTTAAACATGAGACAAAAACTGCGGGACGATACTAGAATGCATCTCTGTGCCCCCCAAGCTGATCAGTTTCTTTGAGACAGTGTTCTAGCAGTGATAGCATTTTTGCTGAGCTAGGTTATTTTGCCAAATCCTAGGTCAGTGATGGCGAACCTTTTAGAGACCGAGTACCCAAACTGCAGCCCAAAACCCACTTATGTATCGTTGGGTGCTGGGTGGGCATGGCCCATTGGGTAGGTGTGGCCCATTGGGTAGGTGTGACTGCAGTGGTAACGGCAGACTGGGTGGGACTAAAAAGTTCAATCAATTCCAACTTTGCGAGATCTTTTTTTTTCCCCGCGAGAAGTTGAAATTTATTGATTGAACCTTTTTTTTTTTGCACACGGTGGCAGAGGCCCAAAGCGAAAAGGTTTTATAAAACCCAGCTGAAGGCCTAGGACTGGGGCGACGGTGCACGTGCCCACAGAGAGGGCTCCGCGTGCCACCTGTGGCACGCGTGCCATAGGTTCGCCACCATGGTCCTAGAGTCATAAAAATGGGCAGCAAACAAATCTCCCCCCCCAGTTATGAATTATATAGTGGGCATTGCCTGTCAATATATGATGAGACTTGTCTTGCATTCTTTGGGCCACTAGTGAATGGGAAGTAGTGAGGCATTGTAAAAATTGCCTAACCCTGGTTCAGAAAATTAGACTTTCTCATGTGCATTTGAGGTTGCTTAGAAAAATATAGATACAACTCTCAATCCATTCCATTGGTATATTGTAGGGAAAGGGGAATTTTGTTTCTTTTAAGCAAGAAAAAAAGTATTGAGTTTAAAGCGTTTCTAAAAAACAGACTGTGGAGTCTTGTGTTTGCTATGCTTACTGATGTATGTGTATGGAAAGACAATGCTGAAACAGATATACACAGTATTAAAAAAAGTTGTAATTATTATCAACCAAGTATACATAGAATTGAATAGCCTTAATAATTAATATATTAGATTGCTGAAAATAATGCCCCATCAATTTAAAAATGCAAAAACTTTAATTCTTTGTGTTTTGGCTCTTGTATCAGCTTTACAAAGGAATGGGAATTAGTTGTGATGCATAAATACATAAGATGTTTGAAATGCAATTTCAGTTCATCCTTGGACTTATGTTCTGCTCTGGTTATAAGATTTGGTATAGAGTTGAAAATAGAATCTTTAATTACTGAGTTCCTATTTAGATGTTTCTTACGAATGAAGATGGGACTGAAATACCTGTATGGCATAACATAAACAATATATTATAGATTTAAAAAAAACTTCAGAAAATTATTCTGGGTACTATAAGCCCAATTTTATCAGCAAAGCATTTAATACAAAATCTTTAAACATTCCCCTTTGTTACATATATGTATCTTAAAAGGACATATATGTATCTTAAAATGAATTCCATCACTTTAAATTTCTGGATGGATTTTGGATTGGTGCAGGGTGGTTATTAACTGGAAGATAGATAACCTGTCGTATCAGTGCAAGTTTTTTGTGGTAGTTTTGAAATGATCGCAGAACTGTAATTTGTTGTATATTAGATATTGAAAGTTAGAATAGACCTATTAAAACAAAGATTTAAATTGACTTTGCTGATTAAATGGTAGTGATCCATAGATAATCCATCTAATTTACAGTTTAAAAAACTGAAAGATTTTCATGTGCAACCTCCAGTAGCTTATTTTACATATTTGATTTTGAGTTGAATTTTCAGAAAAAGGGTATTCATGGGGTTCGAATTGTGTACTTTTTCATAGTGTTTCAGTTTATACTTTTTGAAAATAAATTGAAGGTAGGTCTCTGTTCACTAAATTTTAAGTGTATTGATAACACTATTTACCATAGTAAAAGCCTGTTTAAATATTGCATGCTTTAATGTTCATAAAAAATATGTTACACAATTGAAGCCTGAAAAAAGAGCACATCTAACCTTTTGAGAGATTATATGTAATCAAGAAGTATCTTGTAATTAATTTCATGTTTTTTTAACTTACTAGGTACTCAAGGAGTTACATCTAGTCCAGTGATTGGGCTTCAGACACCTTCTACTGGCCTTTTAGGTGCCCGACCCGGTTTGATACCACTTCAGAGACCTCCAGGAATGCCACCACCTCATCTGCAACGTTTCCCAATGATGCCACCTCGGCATATGCCTCCTCATATGATGCACAGAGGTCCGCCTCCAGGCCCAGGTGGTTTTGGAATGCCTCCACCTCATGGGATGAAGGGCCCTTTCCCACCCCCAGGTCACTTTGCAAGGCCTAGTGGAATGCCTGGGGGTGGTCCAGGAGGATCTGAGGATAATAGAGATGGAAGGCAGTTCAGGAATGACAGGCCACCATTTACTCCACATAGAGACCAGGAAAGGTTTGGAAGGAGATCTTTTGGGAATCGGATAGAAAATGAACGTGAACGCTATGGCAACCGTAATGATGACAGAGAGCATGAACGCCTTGGTAATCGTGAAAGGAGAGAATGGGGGAGAAGAAGCCCTGAACGTGATAGACACAGAGACTTGGAGGAAAGAAATCGGCGTTTCAGTGGACACAGAGAGAGAGATTCTAGAGATAGGGAACTCCATAGAGAAAAAGATGAAAATCGAGGAAAGGAGAAACCCGAGCTAACAGACAGAGTAGATGGGGTCAAAAACTATGAATCTCAGAGCAGTAAAATAGAAAATACAGACTCTGTTTCAGAACTTAATAAAGAGTCTGAACCTATTGGTGTGAAACCAACTGAAGAAGTAGCATCTGAGTCTACCTCATCTCTTGAAAAACCTGAAAAACCTACTGGCTCAGTTGTGGAGGCTCCTCGCTAGAGACTGGAATTTGTCAAAAATTGCATTGGAGTGTAGAGCTTTAGAATTGTACAGTATGCTGTATATTTGCTTTTGCTATATCACAATTCCCCCATAGTTTATGGGGACATGTAAGCAATTTGATTGCTTCCCTTCTATTTAAAATAGCTACACAATAACATGAAAAGAAATAAACCATTACCCATTTTCTGCTGTAACTTTTTTAAAGTTTTGACTTTAAAAAGTTTACAAATCAGACTTAGAAGTGCTTTCTATTTTTTTTAATTTAAGTGAAGGTAAAATGGTAAAAAGCTCCTAAAATAGGGATGTGTTTTTAATAAACTCTATTTTCATAACAATCCTTAACGTGTGCTATTCTTCCTATGCTGCACTGAAGTGGTAAAGAATTGTTCAACATCTTAAACGTTTGAACTAATGCTGTACTGGAGTCTAAATTAGACTGTTTAAATCTGTTAAAACTGTTTGTATAATAGTTCACAGAAGCTAAATATGTGATAGTTAACATTGATTTTAAATTTATGCATTTTAATTAACTACATTATTAGATAAAAATTAATAGCTTTTAAATGTTTAAAGAAATCTGGTATTTGCAGTGTAGTCACTTTTTTTTCTGGCCATCCAATAAATGCTGTGGTAAATGTTGCCCTATAAATAAGTTTCTGGACTTATACCAGCTCCTTTGGAAAAACTTTTTCTGTGATTTAACCCATTAGTATGTTTGGGCTTGTTCACCTCCTCCAAATTACCACTGTATTTTAATGTGTCTTGAAATAGAGTATATGAAAGCAAACTACTAAGATTTTTAAAAAGACTTTTGCATTCTTTTGCCAGTAACCAAGCTATTTAAGCTGGCTGTGTCATCATCATAACTTGTAAGTGAAAGAAACAAGTATTAACTCCATTAGCAAATGCCAGCAAGCCTTAACAGTGATATACATTTTATTCGGTGATTCTATACACAGTGAAACTCTTAATCCAAAATTGCAGTAAATAGCAAGTACTGATGCCATGAAACTTTTCTGTTTTGATTTGGTGTGTCTTTCAGATAGCTTGTTATGCTCACTTAAGTGAAAGTATAGATTCTCCCCCTCCCTCCACTTAATTTTTGGAAAATTAATTTAGAGGCAAGATTCTTCTTTGCAATAGAATAAAAAATAACTTTATATATTCTTGTGAAATTAATTTGTGTTGAACTGTTTCCATACCATTTATCAGAATACCAAAATTGATTCTAAAATTCATTTAGTAGCAGTCCCTAATTCAGCAAAGGTCTTCATGTATGTACACATAGAAATGATCAATACTCTCTTGAAAAAAATTCAGTGTGTTAGATATAAAATTTATATGCGGCACTCTCACAAAGACTCCAACTTGTTGGCCTGCATTTTGTTCTAGAGCTTAAAACAATACTCTTAATGGGCTGTTGTCATTGCTAGTTACCAGGTGGTGAAACAGACTTGTATGGACAAAGCATATACCTTGCCAAGTACCGTGTAGCCAGCTTTTAAGACAAGGCCACTAATTTGCTCCAACACAGGTAAACACTGCTAACAATTCTGATTTCTCTACCTTTAGCATTAAAAAAATATTAGGACCAGATTTACTAATCAGTTTTTATTTTCAGCATGTTCTTCTTTGAAATTCCATCTTTATATAATAGGATTAGTAATATAAAACCATTACTAAATTTAGGGTTTTTTGCTTTGTTTTAAATGCCATACAGGATTTTGCAGATTTTGTTACCAGAGTTTGTTATCAAACCCTTAAAGGTCTAAAAATGAAGCCCACGTGAGCCATTTTTCAAGTGGCACATCTACATGTTCACTTTCCATAGTGAAGCAACTGCCTTTATAAAGGTAATGTAATATAGTTATGTAGACTTCATAGATTATTACTTAAATGAACATCTTTTATTTGGTTTCTTGTAAAATTTAACATTTTAAACCACATCCCATAGCAAACAGCAACAGTTCTATATAAAACATTAATTTGGATATATATTTGGAGTATGTGGTCTCCAGTGATCAGCTGTCACTTAAGATTTTGACCAGGCTTGATTTACTAATTAGATAAAACCTAAAATAAGAATTTACCAGATTTTTAAAGAATAGGATTGTCAAACTAGCTGAGAACACAGCATTAGAGCGATTTGAGATGTCCAAAGCATTTCCCTTAGAATCTGTTTTTTTAAAACAAAAAAAACCTGCACACTCAACATCCATATAATACCAATACTCTGCATTTGTGTTTTACAGCACTTTAATAACAGATAAAAAGGTAAATGGAACAAGACTTGTCAGCTTAAATTCTAGCTTAATACAACTATAGGATTCTTTTTTAAACCATAACAAAGCCCAGTAATTGGTAATTCTACAGACACATTTATATTCCACATATTGTACTGCTTCTATTCATTGTCACTCATAGAAGTACTTTATGCTTTAGCTAGTCCAACCACCCCACAAGCTAGACGGGCACCAGCATTTCCAGTTTTCAAGCTCTCTTCATTTTGTCCTTTACCCAGATCATCCTCTTTTTCATGAACCTAAAAGGCACAAATCAACAAATTCGGGTCAATGCTATTAGTTAATAAAATTGTAATTTTCTCAATTTTCAGGGTTTTTTTTTAAAAAAAAATCTGTACCTTTGTTGAGTTATAAATGCAAGAAATTACATATTCTACCATATCTTAGTATGAAGAAGAAAGTGTCTACTAGTTTAACAGTAAGTTAAAATTAGTTAAGATGCTGACATATCCTTTGCTCCAACATGAACATAAAATGCTTACAAGGTACTGAGCAATCTTGTTCCAGGGAAAGCAGGCCTCATGAGAAATATGATGAGCCATCATAGTATGTATCAAAATTTATACTGAGGTTCTAGATAAATGCAATTAAGGGATCAAAAAAGGATTACTGCCTTCAGTGTTGTGTGGTTATTCCTATATGCTCGTAATACGGCTAGCAAATCTGGATAGTTTTCTTCATGTGCTGGTGAATTATATCTCATAGCATTCTTTGTTACTGGGCAGCCTGATTTGGGCCACTGGCAACTATAACCTTATGAATAGCCACATGTTCAATATCCTTAGTGTACAGGAACATCTTTCTATGTCGATTAATCTGAAAATTTATGCATATGCAGAATTGTATCTTATATTAGGGATCTCTACTGGATATTTCTCCATCTAGAATTTATACCAAGACATCAAGAAATCTGGACTTAAGGATGCTATCGCCCAGGTTTAGTCAACGGATTCCATATCAACTGTTTTTACACATAGGTCCCTGCTAATTATCACCTACAAATTCTGGGTTTACAGATTTTTAAAAAAATGCTTATAAAGGTCACTCAACTTACAAAGGTTGCGTGAAAGCCAGAATAAAAAAATAAATTCCCATACCACCATAGAACGTCCAATAATTGAATGTGGTCCTGAGAGGGAAATAAGATGATCCTCCATTAACACCTCTGCAACACCTGACTCATTTGCAACCACATTTCCAAGATCACCAACATGCCTGGAATACAGTTATTTCACAGAGTTAACAATAAAACTTGACCAATGTCTTTTCTACACAATTTTCTACAATATTACCGCCATACAGCTGTTTTCAAGCACGAAAAGTCATGTTGATCAGTTTTTGCGATCATTCAATTGTAGTCAACCGTTAGAAATACTATAGCCAGCTAATAATACTCTTAACAATATTAGTCAATATTTAGGTATTAAATCATTTAAAATTTGCTGTAAACAATCTTTCACAAATGCAATATCCAGTTACACCTAAAAGCCCGTAACATTAGTCTTAAGGCTTCATTTGTAAAAATAATCTAAGTATACTTCAATGCCAAATACAATGCTAGTTGTTTAAAGTTTTCCTATGGCAGCCATTGCCTTTTTTACACTGTTATCATGATCAAAATACTGGATCTTCTTTTGCGCAATTCTTAAAAGTAGCAGCTGTTAATGACATAGAGAATTTATAACCATACAAGCTTCCAGAATGTCCTGAAAAGTTCTGCTGGGATCTATTTGTAATATATACCTACAATTACAAATTGATATTTTCATTATAATTCATGTGTATACAAGTACTGATGCCTTTAATTGTATGGCTGTATTTTGCTTGTTCAAGTAGTAACTGTATTTTTATTTTTGGCAATGCTGAATAAACTGTATGAAGCACAAATCTCTTGCTACGTCTTCAAACTAGAGTTCATACAGAAATATTCCCCTAAACATTCTAGCTTGGTGCCTCTGAACAAGATACTAAGGAAAGAACCCCTGTTCATTTAATACAATCTGGTGAAAAATCAATGTATTTATTCATTTACTTATCAAAATTATATCCCATCCCCAGAATGACTACAGGTAGTCCTCGACTTAAAACAGTTTGTTTAGTGATTGTTCAAAGTTACAGCAGCATTGAAAAAAACTGACTTATGGCTACTTTTCACACCACCATTGTAGCAACCCCATGGTCACATGATCAAAATTCAGATGCTTGGCAACAGACATATTTATGAAGGTTTCAGTGTCCCCGAGTCATGTGATCATCTTTTGGGACCTTCTTACAAGTAAAGTCAAGGGGGAAGCCAGATTCACTTAACTTTACAACCGCAGTGATTCACTTAGCAGCTGTGGCAAGAAAGGTCATAAAATGGGGCAACTATCTTGCTTAGCAACAGAAATTTTGGGCTCAATTGTGGTCTTAAGTTGAGGACTACCTGTATTTTTAATCTGTAAAAACCTCGTAGTTGGAGAATACATCCGTTACCATCTTTAGGACACAATATTTATGGCTGAGTTTTAAAACAAATGTTTTTAGAGAGAGAGAAAGGCGGCGAAGTCAAAAGCTGGAGAATACAATAAGATAGGAAGAAGCTAAGTTACTGAAGGAAGCAGGTGTCCTCATAAAGTACAAAAAGCAGCTAAAAAAAAGGTCTTAAGCAGAATCTACGAAATTAATAACTGAAGAGATAATGAAGAGAGACAAAACAACAAGCTAGTGATAGGGCCACTGCACAAAGCTCTAGGGGTTCATAGACTTTTACTTCTACCTTGCATGTGCATGTGCAGATAACATTTCTGAGATTGTGAGCCAAGTCACTGGGAACATGCACGCCTGCAGAAAAAGTTTTGAAAACAGTCTCTGTGAAGCAACTTTAATGCTTCCAAGAGCGATGCTTCTTTTACACTAATGAGCTAGGCAAAGCATCTCTTTCAAATATTTTGAATAGCTATACCAGTGATGGTGAACCTTTTAGAGACCAAGTGCCCAAAAACTGGCCTCGTCCCTGCTCCACCCCTATCCCCCATCCCACCTGCCCACAGGGCCACTCATCGCCTCCAGGGCCCGCCGCAGATTGCCCAGGCAGCCCAGCAGCGCTATGGCGGTCACACCCTCTGCCTGTGCCCTGCAGCATCAGCTGTGCCCAATGGGATGTGAGGGCAGAGTCTTGTCTATACTGCCTGGCTGTCATGTCCTTGGCTGCGCTGCTCCGTGTGGGTCATGCTCAGGGGCGACTCTCCTTCAGGGGGGCTGCTGGAGAGGAGGGGGTCACGGGGGGAGGCGAGGCTAGGGCAACGGCACGTGTGCCCACAGAGAGGGCTCCGAGTGCCGCCTCTGGCACCCGTGCCATAGGTTCGCCACCACTGAGCTATACTATTAGTACCTGTGACTATTAACACTCTGGGAAATTCTTTGGAAAGCTTCAAAGAGAACACATATATCTAACCTCAAGTTAAAGAATTAGAAAGGTGGACTTGGATTGCAAAGTGCAAACCCACTCCACCAGAAGTTAACTTTAAATCACACATAGGAGGAAATTTTTCTATACACACCTTATTTCATCCTGTGGCCCACCGTGAGTTTTCCCCTCAGGATTGAAGTGAGGACCTGCACTGGTACATCCTGTAACATACACAAGTTAACAAAGATAGCTTTAAAAATAAACCTCACAGAAAAATTCTATTATCTTATAGGTATTTAAGATGGTTCCATGTATATATTCTATATAACATATACAAACTATAAGTATTCTTATCAGGATATAAAAGAAATCTACCATTTGAATTCTAAAATAATTGATTGCCTTTCTATCCACGATATGAAAAGCATTCAACACCTATCACTAGATGAATTTTATTTCTTTCATTTAGAAGTTAAATGAAAAACAATCTTGGGCATTTATCATTTATTCATAGTTTTAGGATTATAATCTGTATTCATAATTATCAGAAAGGTTTTAACACAAAAATGTTACCAGTTGTGTTATCTCCAAATTCATGGACGTGGAAACCATGTTTCCCTGGAGTCAATCCTTCAATTCTTCCTTTAACAATTACATTTCCATCATCCTGAAATATTAAAAAAAATGCACAATAATATTCAAACAGGAATTTCACAAAAGGATCTTAAAATATGCAGAATTAAAACTGTTCCTCATATAGACAGTAATTTAATAGGAATTTAGAAAAAAATGTCCCTATATAGAGTCAGAATCCAAATTAAGAAACAGACCAAATCAAACAATACATTGAAAATTGCATGATGAATGCACAGATATCTATAACCCCAAACTGGATGCTGCTCTGCCATATAGCAGGATTATTTCAAAATGTGTACCATATACTTGATTTTAATGTGCACATTCTCAGTGCCACAACCAACAGAGGTATATGATATTAACAAGCATATGCATATATTTGTTAATATCTATAGTATGAAACACCTGTTTCAATTTTTCTCAATCTTAGCAGGCAACCTCTGTGGTAATTTTATTTAAAAAATAAGAAACGTATAAAAATGACTTCCTCTTCATTATAAACAATTTTGGAAACTTATCATCTTCTCTTAAAATACAAATGATCTCCAAATCCCATCTCTTATCAATAAACAAATCCTTAAAATATCCTTGTTCAGTTATAATTACCCAAAGTCTATTAAAGATTACCAGAGATAACTTTATATCACTTCCTTTTAACAATCTTGATCTTTAGTCTCTTCAAATAGGGAGATAGTTTTACCCATTCATAATGGATAGGCTAAAGTTAACCACAGTGAACCATCTCTCTCTACTGTCCTAGTTTGTCTTGATTACTTTGCGGGGGGGGGGGGTGTTTGGCATTTTCAAACGAAACACCAGGCTGTAATTGCCTATTATTTTTCAAGGGTGACTTTTTAGGAATATCACATTCTTATCAAAAGCTTTGTAATATTGCAGCTTACCACTCTGTAATTAATAAAAAGGAGTATTTTAAAATATCAGATGGACAAGGAATTTGGCAAAAGCCTGAGCTCCTGAGGCATGTCGAAGTCTGAAGCCAAGAGATAGACTGCTCCTCTGCATATGCTAAAGGCGAGATTAAACACTTGGAAAGGCTTGAATCGTTGGCAGCTCTGAACATTCTGCTAAAAACAACTTTCAATTTAATTATCCTATGGAGTTTATTAAAATTCCACCTAATTTGATGACAACCAAAAATGTAAAGTTCTAAGAACTTCATTAAGAAGAGTCCTGTTTTACCAATCTCTTCTTCTGGGTTTTTTTAAAACAGGTTTGACCCTTAGATTTTAGAGATTGGCCAAAGATGGCAAGTATGTCATAGACTCTAAATGCCTCCATTTCCAAAGACTATACCTATGTAGTCCAACAGTAATGTAGCCTGTTACACTATTCCCAGCACCCAAAATCTAGGCCAAATTCCAAAGAAAGGCATTTTAATTAACTGTTTAATAGATGTGCAACATCCACAATCATGGGGTAAGTTTATTTCACAGATACTTTTAGAAATTATTTGAAAGTTTGTAATCGTTCTTTGGTTATTTAGATAACCATTAATGCAAGTATTTCATCAGTGCCAGTTGTTACTTATTCACTTTGGAGATTTTCCCCACCCCCAAGAGTTAACATATTGCAGCATCAAAAGCACGAGATGTTGACTTAATGCAAAAAAAAAAAAGTATAGCATCACTAACACCCAACTATAAGAAATTAATCATATCAGTTGAGAGCCACTTTGGTATAATTAAGCCATCAGGCTAGAAACCAGAATTCTAGTCTCAACTTGGGCGCAAAGTCAGCTGGGTGACTTTGGGCCAGTCACTTTGTCAGTTCTAGGAAGGAGGCAATGACAAACCACTTTTGGCAAACCTTGCTAAGACAACTACAGGGATTTATCCAGTCTGAGAACTGATACCAAACAGAAATCATGTTTTATCTAACACCTATGTACCAAAGTGATTTCCAAAAACTATTTATAATTAAGGTACAAACTTGTATGTTATGTAAAACTAAGGAGAATATTTTAATTGGACAAAGTATGGCTAATGTTTCTTTTCTAAAATAGCTTTAGTTTTCTATAAACAAGTACCTTTTGATTTCAACACATTAAGTGATCAAGAAATTTACAAAAATATTATTGGGAATGAAGGATAAATGTATATGACTATGTCACAATGTTAAAAGCAAAGTGTCCATTGAATGCTTACTTCTGAACAAATGCTTATGTTTGAAACCATTCTGCAAACAGTAGTTAAATTTTACTGCTGATCAGAATTGATTCAAATGTTTCAAGGCATTCCTTTTGCCACACTTTAAAACGGCTATTGCTAAAAATTATGCCAGCAGCGTTACCACATACATAATTAGAGTACATACAAAGCTGATGCAATCCATTAAGTAAGTAAACAAGCTGTGTATGGTATGTATGATAAAAGACCAATCTGATCTAGTATTTCCTAAATAGAATACAAAAAATATCTACAATAATCCATAACTTCATCTCCATTTCAGTTTCCCATGGCAGATGTATACTGAGCACCCACACATAACCTTTCTATTGTGTTCAGTCAGATTTTATTTATGAATAGGCACAGAGGGTGCAAAACCTGTTTGTCCAGTGAGGAAAATTCAAAACCCATACTGCCTTTCCCCCCTTCAAAAGCAGTCATAAAGGTCTCTTCTAAAACTGTGACTCAGCAATTATTTTTTATGGAACAGATTAAATAAATCCGGAACGTATGCATCTCCTTTATTATAGAATGAAGAACAGAGATGCTCTGAGGATACTGAGAGAAGTTTTTGAGGAAGTTATTTTCACTGGAAACCAAAAGATAGAAAAATCATAACCTCAAACTATTAGTTTCACTGGTCCAGCTGTGTTATTCTGCCCAAAGGCAAAGAAAATGGAGATAAAAATGCACGATAGAACTGCAAAACTCTGAGCAAGAATTAAAAAATATTTTATCTTCCCCAGCAACACGCTATTTTTTCTTTTTTTTAAAAAACCAAACTTTTCTTTGCCTTTGTGCAGAGTAACATCTGGACCAGTTTCTGACACCTTATCTGGTATTTCACAACTACTACTACTCTACAACCTTAACCGAGCCAAATCTAAAGAGATCAAGGGCAAATCAGGATAAAGTAGCAATAGTAGAAGTTTAGCCTGCAACCACAGAGTTGTGCAATGAATCCAGATTATTTAGTTACCCTGATTTCTGCAACCTTCCGCAATTATAGAAGAAATCCAAGAGGCTCACAGCAGAGCTTCTCCCGAAAGAACAAGACCCCCGGCTGCACGAGGTCTCAACTTGCAACATTAACCCGGTTATCTGGGACATCCTCTTCGGCTCAGCATCTCAGCCCTAGAATAGCAGCCTACAAAAAAAAGCCGACCGGGGACTTCCAAGCCGCAGTTTCTTCTAACGGGCAGAACTACTACGCAGCCCTTCCAACTTACGCTCCCTACAGCGAAAGAGAAAAAAAAAGCCCCCCCTTTCTTAACAATAACCCGGGAGTCAAGCCTTACTCTCTGGTCAAAGTAAATAATGCCGTTGACGTTGGCCTTGCAGGCGGGATCGCGAAGGAGAATGCAAACCGCTTTCCGCGACGCCATGTCTTTCGCCATGTCTTCGACTGCAGCAGCCTCTCCCGAACTGCAACTGCCCTCTCACCGAGCGCTTGCGCGACGCCCCCTTTTCATCTGCGTTTTATAGCCTCCGGGCTTTCTCTCCCTCCCAATCGCGAAGCTTTGTTGAGCTTCGAAGGCCTGCCTTCGCGGGACGTCGGGGCCAATCTGCGAGCCGAAAACTTGCGTTTCCCCCCCCCCCGCCCCCTTACGCAACCAGCGAGAAAGATTAAAGGAACCGAGGTTCCTTTGCTGAATTAGAAATCGTGAGGTCGCGTTTTGTTCGCAGGCTTCGTCTGGTGCAGGATCAAGCATGAATGCCCGCTCTGCTGACTGGGGAATTCTGGGAGTTGAAGTCCGCACCTCTTCGAGCTGCCAAGATTGAGAAACACCGCCTCAGAGGATGCGTTTTATTACCGTTTTCAAATGGCTTAAAAGTAATATAGAGAGTAAAAATAATATAGAGAGCCACCTTAAGGTGTCAGAGACCATGAGTTCTAGTCTGGCCTTAGATATTGTGGGAAGTCAGAGCCTCAGAGAAGGAAATATTAAAAGGGCAGAAATATATATTTCCTCAAAAGTATTTTAAAAAGCAGAAACCAACTTTGGCTCCAAATCTTTCTGCCTCAAGCAAGACCTAGCCCCATACAAATGCAGATGTAAAACCATCAGAAAGTTGAAGCCAGAGCAATCAAGAAGACAAAGAGAAAATCTGCATACTCCACCCAAACTCTAGGAGTCATTAGCCCCATCACCTGGGAAGCAGGATTTGAT
Source organism: Protobothrops mucrosquamatus (assembly GCF_001527695.2). Lineage (NCBI taxonomy): Eukaryota > Metazoa > Chordata > Lepidosauria > Squamata > Viperidae > Protobothrops > Protobothrops mucrosquamatus. The sequence goes on along the minus strand of NW_015386225.1, from coordinate 594,736 downwards.
AATAGGATTAAACCACAGATATCAAGGCCTAGAAAAACACTCAAGGTTCATGCCACAGGAACAGGAAACAGGAACAGGAAACTATTCCAAACAGGGCTAGAGGGGGTATAAAAAACCTTCTACCCATGTGCTCAGTCTCTTTCTTCTCCTCTGCTCCTTCTTGCAAGGACCATCTTTCTTCTGCAATAAACTGTAACCTTCTTCCCAAAGCAGTCGCCATGTTTGCTTATTTATTCCCGGCTTGGATGAACCAGGATGAAGACTTACTTCTAACAGCACAAAGCTGGCTGGGTAACCTTGGGCTGGTCACTTTCTCCCAAGCCTAGGAAGAAAGCAATGGCAAACGTCTTCTGAAAATCCTGGTCCAGAAAACTGCAGGAACTTGTCCAGGCAGTCTCCAAGGATTTGGACACTATTGAAGGGAACACAAAAATTGTGAGACTTCTCACTGTTATATTGTCATTCATTCATTGTGCAGATGACCTTAGTCGAGGACAGGTAGTCCTTGACTTACAACAATTCATTTAGTGACTGTGGGAAGTCATATTTGCCCAGAGAAGGAAATATTAAAGAGGCAGAAAAACCAGCTCTGTAGAAATGCAGATGTAAATAATCCAGGAAGATTGAAGGCCCCCAGCTAGAAGTTTAGGAAGACAAAGACACCTAAAATCTACATACTCCACCCAAACTCTAAGACAGAACATAATAGGATTAACCCACAGATGCCAAAGGGCGCACTCAGACTCAGGTCAAAGTTCATGCCACAACTCCAAACAAAAGGCTCCAGAGGGTATAAAAACCCACTCCCTACACGTGCTCTCTCTTTTTCCTTCCAGAGCCATCTTTCTGTCTGGTTCTTCTCTTTGATAAACTGCAACCTTCTTTCTAAAGCAGTTGCTATGTTGTTTATTCCCGGCTTGGACTGAACCATGATGAAGACTTTTCCTTCAACGGTGACCATTCGAAGTTACAATGGCACTGAAAAAAGTGATTTATGACCATTTTTCACACTTATGACCGTTTCAGCATCCGAGGGGGTCATGTGATTTACATTCGGATACTTGACAACTGACTCACATTTATGATGGTTGCAGTGTTCCGGAGTCATGGGATCCCCTTTTGCGAACCTTCTGACAAACAAGGTTAATGGGGAAACCAGAGTCACTTAACAACAGTGTTACTAATTCAAGAACTGCAGTGATTCACTTAACAAATGGGGCAAGAAAAGTCATAAAATGGGGGAAAACTCAATTAGCAACATAAATTTTGGGCTCAATTGTGGTTGTAAGTTGAGGACTACCTGTAGTAATGTACAAAAATCAAATCATTTGCTAAATAGTGGGATAATTTGCTTTGTTGATATTTTTTGTCCTGAAGAGGTTGGTACCCGAACCCTTTCTTTAAATGATATGACACTTATTATTTCACCGTTTAACCTTAGGTATTGCTTATTTTCTCCTCCAATTCCTTTTAAAAAGACAGTACTTGTCTCAAACTTTCCATCTAAAAATACCATGTACTATAGATATTTCCATAAACCCTAGAACATGTGACACAAGGAGCAAGAGAAATCTGAATACTGCATGCCAAATGGTTTTATGGTACTACATTTTAAAATGTGATTTCATTTTACAGTTTCTAACCTCAAAAATTGCTGTGACAGTTCATCCTCTGTATCACTGAATAGACAAGGAAACTTCGTATTTTTCATCCTAAACTTTAATAATTTGACTTATGAATTTCTTAAAACACAATATTTATGTCACAACTTTTGAAGAGTCAAGAAAAACAATCTAAAATTATTAAGTGTTGAACTCAGTAGTTCCCTTACTTTATGCAAATTCATTATTTTTGTCCTGGATTTTTTTTTGCCCTAGATTATTTACTTATTTATATTAGTTGTCCTAGATCATTTTTGTCTTTATATCGCTTTATATGAACAAATTACTTATATGTTATACAATTTGTGCCCAAAGGTCTGGAAATGTGCCAATACAGCTTTCTGCCTCTTGAAAGTTTTCCTACCAGAACCCCTTCTGCCTTTATACAATTACTGCTGTGTTTTGATGTTGTTCTAGTTGTATGTCCTGTCTCCCACTTTACTTCTATACCTGCAATAGCTACTATTATTGCAGTAGCAGAGTCAAGCAACCATCAACATTTTATCCAACCTCTTACAAGAAATGAAAAGGACCTCTTTAAGACTAGAAAGAAAACTGGACATACTATGTTGGCTGAAGTTAATGAAGGATCTTCAATCTTATGATGAGCTTTTACCCTGGACAAATCTACAGTGTAGAACAAAATGAAGAATGCTAATACAATTTGTAGTGCTGTGATGTAGTCTACCACTTTGTCAATCAGAATAATCATATGAATTAGAAATCCAGCTGTAAAAAAGGTGGAGAAAATACTTTAGATAAATGTAGTGGGGCTGGCTGAAAGGCTTTGCAGGAGCCTGCCCGAGGAGAGGGAAGTTTGGACAGCTGCTGCCGGTTTTGAGCGCGGCGGGCATGGATCTGGCGGAAGGAAAGAAAAAGGAGGAAAGAAAGGGGGTGGGGATGGTTGCTGTTGTCGGAAGGAGACCAGGTGAAGTTGAAGAGGGATTTGAGGTTTTAGCTGACCCCTTTCTGTGAAGGAGAGGGAAAGAGAGAGTGAGAGAGTTGTTCAAACCCAATCCATAAAACCAAGGGGCCCAGGAAGTCTCAGGAATCTATTCAGGGAGAATGGACTGAATGGTGTGAGCAAGCTTTTGACCAATTGAAGTGCAGGCTTACGAACACCTCAGTCCTGGTTTATGCTGACCCTAATTGACCGTATGAGTTACATGTGGATGCCAGTTGGGATGGCCTTGGGGGGATGTTATATCAGGAACATGATCAACAGTTGAAGCCCGTTGCACATATCAGCAGGGGCTTAACTCTCGGTAAAAGAATTGTCCCACTCTTAAGTTGGAATTTTTGGCACTTAAGTGGGTGGTTGTGGATAAGTTGAAAGATTATTTGTATGGAGCAAAGTTTGAGGTTAAGACATAATAATCCACTCACATACTTGCTTACAACCGCTAAACTTGATGCCATGGGGCATCGATGGTTGGCTGCCCTTTCTGGATTTAGGTTCAGTTTGAGATATCACCTGGGTGTGAGGAACACGGATGCAGATGCTTTGTCAAGGAGGCCCCGGGATTCAGGGGCAGGTGTCAGAGAGTGGATACAATTGCCCCCTGATGGCATTCAAGCGCTGTATCGAGGGGTTGAGCATTGAGCTAGGGGAGCAATTGGGGCTGAATCGGTGGGGGTTACTACTGCAGGTGTTCCCAAATTATATTGTAATCCCATTCAGGTCAGAGGAAGGGTAGGTTTGCCCTGACTGAGGAGGGACCAGGTAGAAGATCCCCTCTGTGGCCTGGTCGAAAGAGCTTTGAGAAGTGGTCAGCGGGAGGTTCTACTTGCTGATTCACCAAGAGGAACCCGAGTGCTGTATAAGGAGTGGGATCACTTACAGCTTCGCGATGGAGTGGTTTATTGGAGGGGCCCTTCAGATGGGCCTGAAGAAAGGTGGCAACTTTTGCTTCTGGAAAAACACAGAGAAGCAGTGTTGATTGCGCTACATGACGAGCACGGGCATTTTGGGCCGGAAAAGACTTTTAAGTGAGTAATGGAACGATTCTACTGGCCCTGCATGAAGATGGAAGTTGGGGACTATTGTAGATCTTGTCTGCGTTGCGTTCAGAGGAAAACCCTACCTTCAAGGACTGCGTCGATGGGCCATTTGCAAAGTTATGGGCCCTTGGATTTGATTTGCATTGATTTTCTTTGCCTGGAATCGGATGTAAGTGGGCGAGGAAACGTATTGGTCATGACCGATAATTTTACCTGTTATGCTCAGGCCTTCCCAACAAAAGATCAGTGCGCTGTTACGGTAGCCAAAGTATTGGTGGAGACGTTTTTTGTACATCATGGGCTGCCTCAGCGCATACATTCTGACCAAGGGAGGGACTTTGAAAGCAGGCTTGTTAAGCAACTGGGCTTACTGGGCATTCGGAAGTCCCGTACCACCCCGTATCATCCACAAGGAGATCCGCAGCCTGAGACGTTTAATCGTACTCTTTTGGATATGTTGGGGACACTCACTGAAGAACAGAAGCAACACCGGACGCAACATAGTTCTGCCATCGTGCATGCATATAATAGCACAAGGAATGATGCCACCGGGTATTCATCTCTTCAAATGAGGATTTTATTGTGCAATTGTCTTACTTTATACATAAAATGGGATGAAAAGTCCATTAGTATGTTCTCCCTTTCCCCCTGTTTTCCTTCTTATGAAAAATAAATAAGGAAGTAAAGCCAAGAAATTTCCAGATGAGTCTTTTAATGTAAACATTCTGTCTTATTGAGTAAGATTGTTTTCCATTTATGTCTCCCTATGTTTTCTACCTTTAGTAACTTTCTTCCTTATTTGGAAAGATAGTTATAGAAGAAAAAACTGAAACCTCTACATGGTAGCACTAAGAATTAGCCAACAAAAATCATTCTTAAGAAATATTTTTAAGTATTTGAAAACTTCTGCATTAAACCACTTAAGTACTTGGGCTTATACTGAAACAATCATACCCTGTAGCAGTGTTCCTTCATGATGGAAGATAATGTTTTGGGTGATAGGTAACTGGTCATTTACCTGTACACTACATTTTTTTTCAAGATTTTACCTCTAGCACTGTTATTACTGCTGGAGACAGTTGGACTAATTTTTCAAAATATTGGGTCATAAATATATTACAGGTAGTCCTTGACTTATGACTGGTTGCATAATGATTGTTTGAAGTTATGATTGCCACCCTCTACAGTCATGTGATCTCATTTTGGGTGTTTGTCAAATGGCTCACTTTTATGTCTATTTGCAGCATCCTGTGATAACATGACTGTAATTTTGGACATCCTTTGCTGGTTTTTGGCAAAACAAAAATGCCTATTTGGTAAAATGGATATTTGCTTGACAACTGCTATGTTAATGTCTAGTGCAGGGGTGTCAAACTGCTGGCCTGCGGGCCAGACGTGTCATCGGGAAACCACGCCCACCCCATTGCCAGCAATGGCAAAAAAGCTCCGATACGTTGTGCGACGTCATGTGATGTCACGAGTTTGACATGTCTAGTCTAGTGTGTTTATTTAACAACTGCTGCATTTCTTTAATGACTGCCACAAAAAAATTCATAAAATTGGGTAGGGTCACATGATAACTCACTTAATGACCACAATGACTTACAACTATAATTCTGGGCTCAGTTATGCTCATAAACCAAGAACTACCTATAAAAATATTTTCTGTCATTTATTATATCTTTGTTTGTTTATAAGACTGACATGGCTGCCTTATATAATGCTATGTAATATGATTAATCTTTTACTGTACTGTATTATACCACAGTACAGTATACTAATCCTAGATAGCTCCTAACAAAATCAATAAAACAAGATAAAACCTTCATGCCTTGGCAGATATTTTAGTAATTATACACCCTTTTTCCTGGGCAAAGGCCAATCTACACAGGTTTTGTTTGTTGTTTTGATGTACATTATGAAGAGCTCTTCAGCATTCTTCAAAGTTATTTACTTAACCTACAGCATTTGGAAGTCAAGAATTGCTTGTTCATTGGTGTGAACTTTCTTTTTCTTCAAGTCTTTCTTCAGATCTCATGTTTTCTCATTGTCTTGGCTTAATTTTACCTTCAAAACTTCATTCTCATTTGAAATAATCCATGCTAGGAGTAAGCCATATTAAATACCATCTTCCCTACTTATATGCATGTGCATACTGGCTTGCTATCTTGTTCTCTAAAATCCATCACACATTAGAAATTTCTCCTATTTCTGTCCCATTCTCTCCAAAATAGCCATGATGTTCCATCAGAAAAAGGGAGATATCAGTTGATTAGTATCTTCATTAAGATGTCAAAATGCCAGAAAAAGAAGTATTTGTATATTTTGGAGCTGGATGTTCATAAAAACAATAAACAAGAGAGGAAACAGAAAATCTATTTCTTCTTTATCATGACATGCTTTCACCTCCATCTATTTAGAAAATAATAAAAGACCAACATAACTATATGAAGCAAAACCGAAGCTAAAGAAAGATTGCCAAAGAACTGCCATGATAACTTCTAGATTTTTTTATTTTTATCTTGGCAATGTATTATTCTTTAGGAAGGCCAAAAAAGGCAGTGATCTTCTACAGACATTTTGGAACACAGGATGTTACATTATGGGAGGTGATTCATATTTGGGTGTGGTTGGCTGAACTGGATGATATGTTGTTGTTTACAGATGCTTTTTATATAATGTGATTTTAATATTTTAAGGATGTAAGTCCTCTAAAATCTTTCAAGATTCACTCAAAAATGCAAAAATAAATAAAAAACGTTTACTACATCAAATGTACATTTCTTATTCTATCAAGAACTTCAGTATTTTTCATTGATCCTTCTGTCAGCCTTTTAAGATGGACATATCAGGAAACAGACTCCATAAAAAGAACTATATTTCATTATGATAGATTATATGAACTGAACCTTGCAAATCTTATTATCTTTTCCTATCCTCTCTTATACCCCAAGAAGTTGGGGGAGCCAGCCTGAGTCTCTTCCTAATACTTTTTCCTTTCCCATGAGTCAAGGCATGCTTCTAACTTTTTGTTTTGTAACAGCTGTTGAATTTTTTTTCTAAAACTATCTCCTTGTTCCCCATGTGCTCCCAAGAAAGTCAATTTATATGCTTAGCATTTACAAATACAATTATAAGCGATAATAGTTGGATAAAAGAGTCAGTTTGTAGCCCAGTTTTTGTGGTACACTAAACTAAAAAAAACAGACTTATTGTAAAAGGATGACTTTTAAAAAGTGGCTAAATCAATTAATATTGGAACTATGCTTCAGTTCCTTTGGCAAAGAATGAATAAGAGCATGAAAGTCAAAAAGAAAGTTAAAGTGGAAAAAAAAAGGAAATAAAAAGAGGCTGGTTATTTCAACAAGCCAATGATTCAAGACATATCTCCAAATCAATTTTAGGAACAAAGATAAAGGATTAAACATGGCCTTCAAAAGCAAAAACAGAAATACTCTGAATTGACTATAGGAAAGAAGGGCAAATAGGGTAAAAAGAGGACCCACTTTCTTGTATCTGTGAGAAAGATTACAGTGAAAAACTGCAATTTTTTAAAAAAGAAGAAATTAGGCAAGAATTAGAATTAATTAGAATTAGAATGAGTCATGAACTAAGGACTAAGGACTGCAATACCAATCATAGATCTGAAGAGGCTGGATTGAAGCTGATTGCTGGAGTCAGAAAATAAATTCAATAATGTCAATCTAGGCTGTTGAGTTGACAAATAAGGGAAAGAAAGAAGCAGACAATTTATAAGATTGCAATACAAAAGTACAAATGAATACTATTGTGAAAACAGTCCAATATATATATATATATATATATATATATATATATATATATATATATATATATATATATATATATATATATATATATATATATATATATATATATATATATATATATATATATGCAGGTCTTGGCGTATTCGGGTCTTTTCCTGTGTAAGATTGAGAGTATCTTGGCGATGTTTCGACGAGGTCCCACTCGTCATCTTCAGGCTGAGGACTTCAGCTTCGTGCCTGTGCCTGTTACCTGTCACAACAGGCGCCATCTTCCACAGGCGCCATCTTCCTCAGCCTGAAGATGACGAGTGGGACCTCATTGAAACGTCACCAAGATACTCTCAATCTTACACGGGAAAAGACTTGAATACGCCAAGACCTGCATACCTGTACCCATGAAAATCTACGAAAACAAATTCTCTCATTCCAACCTCCCAACCACCTCCTCTCCTCCTCCTTCCTCCCCTCAACATCCCAATTCGATTCTTCTTCCATGGGTGTAAAGTGTGACGGTCGCCTCTCCCTCCACACTTTCCAGCCCGGAGGTCGCTGGCGGCGCCAAACACATCCCAGTGTTCATCCCCACAGCCTCACTGTCAGTAGCGCTCCCCTCCTCATACCCACACCCCTTTCTTCCACTGGTCTTCCCTTGCCGCCCCCTCGATACACACAGTCCTGCTGCCCTCTTTCTCTATCCTCACCCCCAATCTCCACTGCGAGATCCCCACTGCAACCCCACCACCCTTCCCATTCCCCCCTCTCTTCCTCCTTCCTACCCCCAAGAAAAGATAAAAGAAAAGAAAGAAAGCAGCCCCCATTTTAAGATGCTTTAACTCTGATATCTGTCTTTAAGAGATTTGACACGACCTCTTTTGGGGGTTTAAAGGACACAATGGTTTTTAAATAACCTGACTCAACATGTCTTGAGAATATGGCTCAGCTGCCTTAATTATTTCCGTTCTTTAGAGCTAGTTGCCTTTTCAAACTACCTCTCCTTTACTGCTGATTTTAATGTTATGCTCCATATGTTTTGTCATATAAAGAAGTGTTGGTAAAAACTATGCAAGCCCGTGCTTCCAGGAAAAAACTAATTTTGATTTAATTAAAAATGGTTAAGATGTCATCTTATTAAAGTCATATTTACACTGTCATATTGAAATTATAATTTAGTAACACCCAGGGCTTGGCCAGGGAGCTATATAGGGCCCTGAGTCACAAGATGTTTACCCCATCTTAGGTAAATTGGGTGAAACTCCAGTTCGTAATCATCAAGATATCTTTTTTTTTTTTTAAAAGAAAACTTTAAAAAAAATTAATCTGATTAGCCATACAAAGTTCATGCAATGTTTAGTCAAAGGAAGTAAAGAATATGAAATATTTGATTAAAATGTTGGTATGGATTGATTATACTTAGTGTTATTTTTCCCTTGTGGAAAGGATTTGTTGAACTTGCATGTGATCAATTAGGATTGGAATTGATTAGCTACCATACTCCAAATCACTTAATCTGATTCAATATAATAAGATCGATTATCTATAAACAAGTCATTCCTGATTATATTTGTATCAATACTTGTTCTCAAAATCATTGCAACAAGCCAGCTGATCTCAGTGGATTTCTTTCCATGGCTTTAGACTAAAGCAACTACTATATACTGTACTTCTAGATTTGAGTGGGTGAAAAAGTAACACATTAAAAGATTAATGTTTAATACAGTAAGGCAACCAGCTCAATATAGAACACAATAAACAACTCAGAAATATATAGGTAGATTTCCAATTAAATTTGTGTTAAGAAAACCACACAAAAATACTGGCATAATTAAGCATTAAGATAGAAGTATAAGTATATAATAAATCAATAGGCAGACCTCAAGACACTTGACAACAATTTGGATTCCAGTAGAACGATGAACGATGAATAATCTGAAGGGTAGTGTCAAACACGATGTATTTATTCCATTTACACGCATCTTGATTGCTCTGGTAAATAATTAAAGTACCACTGGCAATAAGAGTAGGTTAACACACTGCTAAACTATGGTTGGTTATGCCAGAAGTTATTGAAAAAGAACAACTGACAAAATTCACACAAAGATTTATACTATATATATATAAAATCAAACCAATCACATTCTGGCTTACTATATTTTGTGAATCAGGGCTAAATGTAAGCTTAGCCATTACATTGCTTCTCTACTTCTGCCTCTCAAGAGATTCTGTTTAATCTGTTTCAGACTAGAGATTGTCAATAACGTTTAGTATAGTTTTTCATTTATAAAATATAGAAATCATTCAAAGCAGTAGAAGTTATAGTGGCTGTGAGGGAAAAAAATCCAAATTTAATCCCTTTATTAGACCAACAGAAGTTGTAAAAATTTCAGTTTCAAGACTTTTAATTAGGAAAGTTGGTTTAGGGAGGAAAAAGAAAGGAGGAATTTGGTTAAATTTGGAGCAATGTCTGCAGCAGCTTCCTGATATAGAGGAAGAGGTGCCAATTGGATATTGTCATATAAAGTAATATGAGACGGATTAAAACACCTTGCTCTTCCTGCAGTGTGTACCAAGCCAGGAGTCCAATAAAACACACCGGTGATCCGGGGAAAGTCAAAATATGTTTATTCAGCAAAAGTTATCAAGTTGCTTTGGATGGGCAGCAGTGCAACACTTTTTTTTCTTTCCTTTTTTATAGGTTTCTGAAGTTTAGAAATTTAGCCAATCATGGAATCATTACAAGCAATGGTTTCATTATATTAGAAATAAAGCAGATGCTGTTTTTGCATTTTCTTGCTAAACCAATATTTCTTTATCTAGAGCCAAAACAGCTGTTTTTATGCGTAAGATGTTTTTTTTACATAAATATGTTACCTGTGTCCATTTGTTTCAAATTGCAAGAGCTAGCATTTTCTTTTTATAAAATGGCTACTATCTATACGATCTTTAGACATATAAGAAAAATATTTCAACAGTTTACCACATAGATTACTATATTAAGTGCCAGATGAAACCATGGATTACCATAAGACCTTAGAGCACACTAGGGGAGAAAATCCTTTTGTAAATTACTATTGTAAATATAGGTCCACATTCACTATTGTTTGTTATACTTTATGCAGGTTTCACAGCAAAGTTGATCTTAGTATGTATTTTAGTAACATTGCTGATACGGGTTTTTGTTTCAGATTTCAATTCAGTAGGTGCCCTTGTTAAAATATATGCTCCAAAGAATATACAAAGTGCTAAAAGAATATTAAGCAATTATTCTAAGTAGCCAAACTGTTTTTTTTTTTAAAAAGTATTCATATTGTGTTGGATGCAGAATATGCACTTAGCTTAGATGTCAATTGATTTCAAAAGAGACTAATTATATTTGATTTATTAAGAATTACATACAATGGGAGAGCCTCTGCGACATCTTCAGAAGTGGGAAACATGAGAAAACTGAAATTCTCTTTTGTCCCTTAAACTCATTTAACAAGAGCAGTCCAGGTGAGAAACAGGTGCAGTGTGTGAAGATCAGTGCTGTACCTGTCTCTTGCCATTTGCCCTAATGGTCAAAACAACACAGGTTTCAAAGTCATGGTGCAATTTCCAACAGTTTTTACCTTTTATTTTGTTTTAGCTACTTATCTAGCTATCAAAAAATGAATGATATATTTGCATAAATTAACAACTTTGTTCATGCAAATTTAATTGTTAAAACTAATCTATCTCAATGCTGCTGTTTTTGCATTTTCTTGCCTGTTTCACCCACCAATCCCAGCACAGGTGTAGTTGAGAAAGGGAGGAAATAGAGGACCTTTTAAGATATCTTGTTTGGGCTGGGCAGCAGCAATCCAGATAACCACTAGATGGAAGCAAGGTTTTACCGAATATTGCTTCCATCCAGAAGTCACATGGATTTTTGGAGCCCAGGTGGGATAGATCTGATCTTGAAAAAAACTCTAAATCTGAGACTAGGACTAGGTAATCTGAGGTTGTAATCCTATGCCCACTTAATTGAAACAGCAAGGGATACACATATTGAAAGGTGGCTGGACTGTAGAGGAATGCATAGTAGCTTGCGTTCCAGTTTTCCTCCCATTATCTTGCTGAAAATCAGTCCTTACGAAAATACAAACTGATTGCACTTTAGTTGGCCTAAGAATGAAATTGAAATTCCAGTCTGATTTTTCTGTATTCATCAAATGAGTTTTTCCAAGTCAGCTGATGTTTTTCTGCTGAAAAAGGCAAAGTTCATTACAGACAAGCATTCTGCCAAGAACAAGCTCAAATGTAACTGAGAAAAGCAGCTATTAAAAAACTGAAATTGAATAAAGGTCCAGGATGATGGTGGTATTTCTTAAATTTACTAGAAATCTTTCCAAGAAATCCTTTAGGAATTTTCTTGACAAAAATATCAATATTTTATTTAAGAATCGTTATTTAGATATTTCTAGATGGAAAAAAATTAAATCTGTGTTGAGTAGGGAGAATCACAGCTGTCAAAATGAATATCCTACCAAGAGTACTTTAATTTTCAAATCATTTCAGTATTTACTGAGAATAAGGTATTAGATATCTGGCACAGATAAGTAATGACTTCAATATGGTTTAACAAAAACCAAAGATTAAATTTAAACAATTGTAGGACTCAGGAGAACAGGAGAACTTCGTGGTTCCAAATTTTAGATTGTTATTATTATGCCAACTGTTTAACATGAATTTCAGAATGGATTATATCTCTTAATGGTTCCCTTACCTTATAGAAGAAGGTGCAGGTCTTCCAGTGCAGCTGCAAAGGGACTTCACCTCAATCAATGCATATAAACAACCTACAAGAGATTTTGCAGTGCTTAAAAACCTACTGAATGTCTGGGATAAATAGAGGAAAAGAATAAATCTATGCTTCCCCCCCTTAGATACTGTAGTTATTAAATTTATTTAAATTACAAGTTTTTATTGATAACAGGACAAATATAAAATTTCTCAAGACTCTTACTATAAAATGGTGTTCTATTCCAACTAGTTTTAGTACCGTCGGATAAGTGGTACAGCAAGTCATAGAGGCAAGGGGAGTATTTTGAAGTTTAAACAATTTGAAAATCTTATAACGCATACCAATGACCATTAATAATAATATTAATAATAATATTATTAATAATAATAATAAAGTTGGAAGGGACCTTGGAGGTCATCTAGTCCAACCCCCTACTCAGGCAGGAAACCCTATCCCATTTCAGACATGTTTTATAAACCAAGAATAAAGTATGAGTCAGAGTCTGAAGAAATTAAAGATTGTATGATTAAAGGATACAGAATATGAATATAGTTATGGAGATATAATAATGGCAATTTAAGTAGAAACAAAGAATTTATTTTGAACAATATATTCCAAAATAATTGGTGTAAGGTATTTTTCCATTGGTATATCACTTCAGTCTTGATTACTAAGATAAATATTTTTTCCTTAAAAGGTTGAAAATGTAACAAGCAGGTTGGTTCTTTCATATGTGATGTCAGTGATTCAACAATATTGAAACTAATTCACTCTAATGCTATTTCACCCAGAGATATTTTTACTAAATTTTACAAAACTATATATCCCTTGAAAATATACTGATATGGCATTGCATATGTTAATAGATGCAAGGACATGCCTTTTTTTTTATTGGAAAAGACCTTTGATTCCCTCTTTGGAAGAATGATTAACTAAACTGTCAGAAGATGCCTCTGTCTAAAATAATTTTCTTTCCATGTAAATCTGACCCATTCAATTCAAACTGGAAACCATTCTTGGATTATAATAAACATGGAATTGTGCCATATATGAAATTTGGTTTTTAGTTTGCTGCATAATTCATAGTATTAGTGGAATATGTAGTGACTTTCTTAATAATTTTAACACAATTACCCTTTTTTTACTTGAAAGCTCAACAAACATAGTGGATTTTTAGTAGAAAATGGGTATGAAATGTCTCATATTATATGTTTCTAATGATGTATTAGAATATTTTATTCCATTGGTTTCCACCCATATATTGGTATGCCTGATTTTATTGTGCTAATTATTTCTTGTTGTTTAAAATATAAATAATAAAAAGTGAAAAAGACTTGTAGAAATTAAACAGTTTGTTGTTTAAAATCAAGAATTAAGTATGTGAGCATGCTTTGTCCCTTATAAATGAAAAAGGAAAATTGTTGTTGAAGTCAAAACAGAATTATTGTTAAATTAGGATTTATAGACTATAACCTACATCACTGGAGGGCCATAGTCTGCATAAAATCTCACTATAATCAGTCATTTAAGACAATAGAAGACAAGAGCTTATAAATGTTTCTGTTTCCTTGGACAACATCACTTTACATTAACACTGAAAATATAAAACTGCAATTATTACGGTAGGAAAAAATGAAAAATTAAATGAAGAAAACCCCAGCAGGTGGTGCTCTTTGTCAGTGCCAAATACTGTTTTGAAATCTTTGGGCACAAACATTTCTTGATTAAAGAGCCTTTCTGTCTTTGTAACATGAATAATGTTGATGTTATCCTACAGAAATAAATGAATCTAATAAATTGCACATATCAAAGCTGTGCATTTGAAAATGTAGGCCTGGAGCACTAAACCACTCCCTCAATTTCCAGTGTTCATGTTTAGTGTATGTGGCTGCTTCTGTGGTGAAAACAGCTGTGCCTACAAAGAGGCAGAGGAAGGATTCCAAATTTTACTGTATTAAAAAAAAAATTAAGGATGGATGGAACTCAAAAAAACAGTCCTATGGAGATTGTTCATTTTTGTGGTTATGGGGGGGGGAGGGCAGAAATTCAGGAAAAGGCAATAGAGCAGAGGAACACATTATAGTAGTATGACTTTTGTGGATATTGAATAGTTTGTTAATTATATATCCTGCCTTTCCCCCAGGAGTTCAAGACAGGGTTTCCTCTTGCAGTTTTTCTCCACACAACAACCCTGTGGCCATCAAACTGAGGGAGGTTCAGTGGCCTGAGGTCATCCAGGTGCTCCTAGTCCTCGTCCAACACCTTAATCCTGACACTACTTAACATATTTGATTTAATGTATTTACAATCTATCTTTTAGACTTATTTCTTTATAATTCTATTGAATTTACTTGGAAGAAAATGCAATTTGAAACATAAATAAGGACTCCTGAACATACATTGACTAAAACTGCTCATTTTGACAACTGTACCACCAAACACATGTAGAAGTGCCATGATCTCAACCTGTGAAAACACTGAGTTCTGGAAAAACATGATATAATCCAACGGTGTCTGCAGGTATAGTCAAAAAAGCCAAGGTGATGGCATGTGGATGTGTTTGGAGTTCTGTGACACACATAAAACACAAGAAAAGCTTTGGTCACGCTTCTATGGCTGCCATTTTGATTTTCTTGAACACGCCTCATATGATTTTTTATTCTCCTCAACATAAAAACAGATATTCTTATGGAGAAAAATGCTTCTTTCCTGCTGTTGACACAGTCAAAACAACTGTACTGATTGCTGCAAAACGATAAAAAGCTTTACTGCTACTTGTAGCCATACAAATAATTTCTTTGAAATACTATAAACAAATAGTACTTCCCACTAGTCACCAGCCAAACATCTGTCACCGCTGTTTCTTTCCCTAGGTTTGCCTGTTCCCTCAATAGTTTATTTATTGAATTCTCTCCATCACCATTCCTTATAAGTTAACTTATTCCCAGGCTTCCAACAAGAGAGTGAAGAGGAGGACAAACCTCCACTATATCATTTGAAGAAGAAGGTCTATTAAGTCTCTGTGATAGGGTAAACAGGGACCTGCTTTTCTTCCCTGTAGTGTCCTGTAAATGATGAGGGATGTGGAATTAGACTTTTGTTGCTTATTTGCCACTTTCAATCACTCCCCCTTCTCTTAAGCCTGGTAAATTAAAAGACTGGGTGCTTTGCCCAGCGGCTAGTCACTTTCAGTTATTTTCTCTTTATCATCTTGCTGCTCTGCTTGTACAATCATCTGGGGATCTGCCTGCATCCTCCTTGGGGCTATTTCTGTCCTTTCATATTATTTCACCTTGGAGGATGTCTAAATGGAGCATGGCGCACAGCAGAAGCCCAGGTAGCGTCTTAGTCAGGTGGACACCATTTGTGCTGAGCTGCTCCGTTGGGACTTGTATTCCCTGCTGGCTGGTGACAACTCTGACAGCTGTCAGAACAGAAGAACTTTCCTTTAATTGTTGACATGCTGACTAATCAAAAGAAGGTGATACAGCAATGATTCAGAAAAGATGCAAGAGAGGCCAAATAAGGTTGGCAAAGAGGGTGGCAAATTTTGGGGCAACACAGCACTTTCATTTAGCTGCTGATTTAATGCTTTGTATCTGTCGTGATGACTACAGTTTAGGGCACATATTCCAACAGAAATATTTTAAAGAATACAGTTCTGTTGTGAGAAATTTGCATGTCTAAGGTTAATGAAAAAGCTCTTTGGATTATATGAATTATATGTTTATATGCTTCAGTAATTAGATATTAATACCCAGAGATCTTTTTTACTGCATTCATCATATGAATAAATTCACTCTTGACTATTATGGTTACATTCCTATGCACGATTTTCCTCTGAATAAAGATATGGTACACAGAATTGAACTGCATGTTACTAAAAACTCTAATGGACCAATAAACTTTGCTATAAATCATTTGTTCTACAGTAGTTATTATCTACTGATCTGTTAAGAAAACAGTCTCAATAGTGATTGATATTTTAGAAATAGTAGCAGATAAGTTGGATTCAGCTTTTTATTCTTGCAAAATCCTGAGATGTCTTTGATATGATTCAAACAGTGGTGTCTATGATGGGAGGTCAGATAGAACTGGCAGAGTGAGATATTGCTATCCAAACCTGCCCCCTTTTTTATTTGCTTCAAGATGGCATTGATATACAAAAAAAGATAAGTTTGCATCATAAAGTAATGTCAGCCATCTTGCATTTATTTAACAATTTGTGGATGTCACTGGTTAAGTTTCTGGAATGTGTTCTTAAAATACTTTTGTTTCCCACAACTTTTTATACATTGGATTATTATTCGTATCTTCATCCAACACATATCTCTGAACCTATCAAATAACATAGCATCACTTTACAGAGTTGCTGACTGTATCCTAATTTTCAGTATATCCTTGGACTTTTAACTTTTATTAGGCCAGCATTTCTTAAATATTTTGATTTCAGGATGTTTTTACATTCTTAAAAATGATTGAGGATCCCAAAGAGCTTTGGTTTATATGGGTTATATCTATCGATATTCACTGTATTAGAAATGTAAATACTGAGAGATTTAAAAATATTTATTTATTTGACTTTGCAGACCCTCTGCAAAGATCTTGGGGACACTTGGGGTCCAGGGCCACATCACCATTTTAGGACAGGCACAAGACAATGTTGTGGAGGACAGTGACTGCAAGCTCTTTTATACCCTGTAGTAACAGTAGTATTAGTAATAGTAGTATAGCCTGATGACGTATTATATAATACTTTTACTTGTTGAAATTGTGTAACAATACAGTTGATATTAATATATACTATTAATATAATGTATTTTATTCAGGATCAAAATATGTATACATTATTCTAAAAAGTTGGATTTTATAATATTGTATAAAATATTTGGAATTATATTTCTATTAAATGTATCAAAATATTAATTAAATATGTCTATAGGCATAGATAGACTGCATTGGATGTATATCATTGGCCAAAATTATCTTTCTGACTTAGGAATAAAAGTAATGTAATTAAAATGCACATAATAGAATAGAATAGAATAGAATAGAATAGAATAGAATAGAATAGAATAGAATAGAATAGAGCTGGAAGGGACTTTGGTGGTCTTCTAGTCCAGCCCCCCGTTCAAGCAGGAGAACCTATACCATCTCAGACAAATGACTGTCTAGCCTCTTCTTAAAAATTTCCAGTGATGGAGCACCCATGATTTCTGGAGGCAAGCTGTTCTACTGGTTAATTGTCTTCATTGTCAGGAAGACTTTCCTTAATTCCTGGTTGCTTCTCTCTTTGTTCAGATTCCAACCATTGTTTCTTGTTTTGCCCTCTGGTGCTTTGGTGAATAACGTGACATACCCGTAGACTGATATATATATCTTAAAAGGGATTCTAATATTAATTCCTTTTAGATATCTTACAGAACATAACCCAATGAGATTTTTTTTGGTGGCAGGACAAGGTTTATCAGTTGTCTCAGATTGAACCAAAGTTGCTTCTGAAGAGAGTGATTTTTCATCTATCAGATTTTGCACTTTATCATTGGGCTTTTACTTTAATATTAATATTAATTTGGAATGCAATTGATTTGATTATTATCCACTCTGGGCTCATTTAAAGACCTAATGTGCAGCTTCTTTGAAATCTTGGTAAGTTTTGCAGTCAATTTGCAGAAGCAAAGATTGACTTTCCCAGCCTTGAAAGCTGCTGTTCAGATTTAGTCATTAATTGAGAAGCAGTTAAATTTGGACCTAGATTCTCATGACAAATAGACATTCTGGAGTAATTCTAAACTGAAGATCAGGAAAAACTTTTCATTGTAAATCGTGAGCTGAGCAAAAAATTAACACTTTGAATTACTTGATTAGCAATTACTATTTTAAGGACATTGAGAGAATACATTTTGAATATTATTCATCTAAATCATTGGATGTTGGCACTTAATACAATTAAAGTCAATAGTTGTTACAAAAATACCATCTGAATGTTTTAATAGTTTCAGAGACAACTGCAATGATTGAATGTTTAGATCTATATTTGAATTATAATCAACAATTCAATTTGATATGAAACTAAAAATGTGTTGAAGGTTAATACTAATACTGGCTCTCTCTCTCTCTCCCCCACACACACAGAGATAGAGATAATCTATATATCTATATCTGTTTATCTATTTGCCTGCCTGCCTGCCTGCCTATCATCTATCTATCTATCTATCTATCTATCTATCTATCTATCTATCTATCTATCTATCTATCTATCTATCTATCTATCTATCTATCTATCTATCTATCTATCTATCTATCTATCTATGGAATATAAACTTGAATATCCAATTTTGGAAAAATCAGTGGATCCAGGTTTTAAGAAGTGTTGAATATACTTGTTATGGTTTGTATGAAGTCTTCTAAAACCTTGCTTTGTGTTCATTGAGCTTTCCCCAAAATATTTTAAAAGGATAAATATCAGATAATAAATTTAACGTAATAAATTTGAGGGCTTGGTAATTCCTATGATTTGATCATGTTCCTTCTTGGTTTCAAGTCATTAATATGATAATTTTGATTAAAATCATAGTAGTTATATATTAATATTATATAATGTATAGTTTGATATCTGATTAAGAGCTCTGGCCCTATGGAGCTTAGGGCTTAATTAAGAGAATCATATTGTGTTAATATAGAAAGAAAACAGCCCTCTAGATCTTGAAAGTACATTCAAGAGATGTGCTGTTTGTCTGTTTTTGAAATGCCTGTCTTTTACAAATAGAAAATGGAGCAGAATGTCTACATATAGTCTAGATATAATAATATATAAAGCTAGTTATATATTAATACTATATGATCTTCTTTTTCCTTTTTAAGTTTAACTTCCTCATATGTGTGTAATTATTGCTGATGTATCATTTTTATTAAATTTTACTAATAGAACAAACCACAAAACATCCTCTGAAGTCCTGGGTGTAATGAAAAATAATTAATTATGATGCCTGAGTAACTATGTATCCATCACAGAAGGGTTTGCGTTTCCCAGATTGGTAAATTCTGGTTCCATTTTGTGAATGGAAGTTGCTGTAGAATTCTAATCCTATCATCTTTCTGTGTATATTTTTTGTTTACTACTGTAAGAGAAGGGTTCTCCTAAGGATTCAGTATAATTTTCTTCCGATTAAAAAAATGGCTTGCTAATTTGTTGGTGACATTATTTTTTTAATCGGAAGAAAATTATACTGAATCCTTAGAAGAACCCTTCTCTTACAGTAGTAAATCTTACACATTAACATCTCCTCAGAAAACCATAGTGTCTGGGAGCTGTTATAATTGAACATGTTTTATATCACTCTGTATGCCATTTGCAATTACCAGCCAATTTTATTTATTCATTTTCTTGGTTTTCATCAAAAAGAGTAAAAATTTTTCATTGCAAATGGAACAGTGGCTTGCAATGTGCACAGTGGCTTGCAATGTGGCTTGCAATGTGCAAGATGGCTTGCAATGTGCAAGATGATATTCATAGTAAACAGGAATAAAAAAACATAAATATGGTTTGGAATGCAGTCTCTGGAATATTGCCAGTTCCAATGACTTCGGCTTGTTTCTGGAGCTACGTAATTTCAGATTTTTCAAGTTGTTGTCAACAGTGATCATAACTTTTGAAAAAGGCAATTAGCTGTTTTCATTCAATCCTCCCCCTAACACACAATTTCACCCAAACACCGATTGCCATCTCTAGGCTTCAGCATTTCAACATACCAAAAGTGCTACATCTTACAGCAACAAGCCTAAACAAGGAAAATGTTGGTGCTCTTTCATGCTACACTTTTCTCTGAATGGAACGGTTGTTTTTCCACTTTTCCATCATTTACTCTCTGAGTTAAGGTTGTCTTGGGCATGTTTAAGCTTGAAATGGTAGTTCACTTGATTCGCTGCCATGCACCAGAACAAATAATATACCAGCGCTGATGATTCATAGTTAATGCAGTCAGGATTCCTGAATTGATGCAACCAGTAGCAAGTCAGATCTCTAAGTCTTTCTCTGCAAGTAGTTCAAAATATGATCAACTCTAGAGCTGCCCATGGCTCTCAGATGGACTGTGACAGTTACATCCGGTCTGATACAGTATTTGGTGTTCCCATCTGAGTTCTTTTTCTGCATGTATAAATGAAAAGCAGTCTTGTTAGTGCAGCTGTCTTCTAATAGCAACAGAGGTAGGAATATCTCTATGTTATTGCAGTTCAAAAAAGCTTTTTTCAAATGCTTTTACATTTCTCCATCTGTATTTTCTTTGTATGTGTGTGGATGTATAGACTTTAAACAGGCACAATTGGTTTAAAGAATCTTCCCAGAATCTGATTACAGTAATCAATTTTTCAGAAGAATGGCTATCAAAAGAAAAAAGAATTTTGGAGAAAATGGGAGACATATATTAAAAAACATACCCACCCACTCACAAAAGTCCATTGTGACTTTTTAAATTATTATTATTCTGGCTTAGTTTCATGTATAATTCAACTAACGGTAGTCAGTGGCTCCTACATAATTTCCTACCAGATTTGCATGAGGGGGTGATTACGGGGGAGGTCGTAAAAATCAAGATAGTAGCCACAACCATGCAGTGCATGTAAAAAAAAAAAGTGGGGATTAAACCACATTGTTAAACCTGGTTCAACAGAAATGAGTGCAGTTTTCAGGCATAATAGCCTGAAGCAATCAAATTTCTTGAGGCCTTTCCTGAGAGGATGAATTTCAAGCATGCCAAGATGTAAGTCCAAATGAAGGAGAACAAAGAAGTTAAGAAACAAAAATATGAAATACATCTCTAAGAATTATTTATGTAATTTAAATGAGTTATATGACTACAGTTTTCCAGTAGTGACTCGGGTGTGTGTGTATCAGATTAAAACAATACATGAACAATCTAAATTGACAGTGTCTGAGATCAAAACTATGATCCCAACTAAAAAAGTTAATCAACCAGCAGAACTTGCCTACCTTGGCTTGAATGCTTGGAGGAACAGTCCGGTCTTACAGAAGACTAACAAGATTGGGGCCATCTGATTTCTGGAAGGATGTGTTCCATAGGACAGGCACTGCCACAGAAAAGACATGATCCCTGACTCCAACAATATCACATTGGCTGGTGGAGATGACCTATACTAGCGCATGCCCTCCCTGCTAGATCTAATACATCAAGCAGAAACATTGACAGAGGTGGCCCTAAGCCGTGCATGGCTTTATGGAGTGATAAGCAGAACTTTGAGTTGTACCCAAATGCCCACCAGAAGCAGTTGAATTATTATGTTTCTATAGCTTATCTCAATAAAATACAGGTAGTCCTCATTTAGTGACCACAATTGGAACCAGCAGCTCCCAGCCCTGAGCACATTAGGTAAACAGCTGGTGCTAGTGCATTTTTTAATGTGTATTCCCCATTGCAAGCCTGCTTACTCTCTTATAATCTCTTCCTCTCCAATTTCTTGGCTCTGCGAGGGTGAGGGGAAAGAAAATAAAAACAGATCAGGCAGAAGTGTATGTATACTAACTGACCGTAATGGCAAACACATGGCAGTAAGAGAGAGAGAGAGACACTGTGAAGGTCATAAATGTATACCTTGGTTGCAAAGTTATTTTTTCAGCAGTGATGTAACTTGGACAATCACTGAGGTAAGCAAATTCTATCTGCATTTTTAGCCTTCCAAGGAGTTTATTTCTTAGTCTGGATTGCCTTCTAGGGTTGTGATATCGGTGTAATGGGAAATTATTATTATAATTATTTATTAAAAACCCCAAATTGTCTGAATTGCTGTATTTTGGACCAGCTGCAGCTTCCTAATGCTCTTTAAAGACAGACCCATATAGAGCATGTTAGAATAATCCAAACAGGAAGCAGGAGAACCTCCAAATTGTGGACCAACTCAAACTGAGGAACTGTAAGTGAAGTGGGAAAATCTCCAGATGTGTGGGCTTTAAAACCAACAGTACCTGGTCTTGGGTCGGGTTTGAACTACCAGAGTGACAGGTAGAAGGTTCAATTTACTCTTTTATTGCTCAACCCTATGCATAGGAATCTTCTCAGACTAATGATTTGTACCTGGGTAAAACTAGATAAGGTTCAATAGCATTCAAGGGGGGGTGGACTTTGCCCTCTTGTGACTATATAGTAGTAGATTCTAAACTAATTCCCCGCTTAACTTCTTCCCATGGTTCTGCCAGTCTCTCTCCAACATCTTGCTAAGATTGAGCCAAAGCCTGTTCTCATTCATCCAAGCTCCCACAACCTGCAGGCACTGGAAAAAAACACTTGGCAGTATCATATGGTTGGCCCAAGGCAGAGATGTACTGTACAACTGGGATCATCAGTGTATCAGTGATATTACATCCTGTCTTGATGAATGATCTCACCTAGTAGCTACATGTAGATATTAAAGAGGAGCAGGGAAGAGTACAGACCTGAAGCACTCCACAAAGCAGGGGCTTGATGCTCAATCTTCCCCCTCCCCCCACAACACTGACTGGAACTAGCCCCAGAGAAAGAAGAACTATTTCAATACATCTCATACTCTCAATGTCCTGATGGCACTGAAAGTTGCTGAGACATTAAGGGCCAGAATATACTATCAATAAAGGTGATCAATGCCATCTTAGTGCTATAACCAGCCACTGATAGCATCAAATTATTTAAAGTTCAAATGAATGTATTTTTACCGCTGATAGAGGAATGAGAATTGCAATTAAAATATGATCCATTGTAGATAAACAATTGAATAATATACATTAGAGCAAAACATGCTAATTTCATATATACACTATGCGATGGGATCTAAGATATAATAGACTAGAAAGGGATCTTGGGATTAGTTGCGACTCACATTGGCTGTAAATCTTTCTTCTATCATCAATACAGAAATCAGAATTAGCATTCCTGAAACATTGTTTCTCTATTATAATGGACCAACACACACTTTCTAGGGTGGCTTCATCTGTTTATGGAAGTGAATTCTCCAGATGTGGAACATCATAAACCATTTACTGTTCTGGATAATTAACTTTTGGAAATATACTGCTTCTGGAGTACTTGAAATTGCAGTTCCAGAAGAAAAGTTCAAGAATAGACCACACCGTTTTGCACATCTGTAAGTAGAAATAGTGTGATGAAAAAAGGGCAAATTCTCTATTGGAGGATTTCAGGAAATGAATTACTAATAGTATTGATTCTAACTGCAACCACATTTTGAATACTGTGGAGTTCTGATTACTGCATATCAAAAGGAAGAGAAATTACCAAAGGTAAAAAAGAGAGACATTCAAATGTCTCCAGTTGACTTCAAGAGAGAGGTCTTAGTGAAAATGTATTAGTTAGTAATATTCGTTAATGGTATTAGATGACACCTAGCATTTGGGGACAAAAACCCTGCTATTCTCTGGTTTGAAAAATCAAAAATCACTAGTTACCAATGTGCTTCCAGCCACAGATAAACTACAGGTAGTCCTCAATTTATAATTGTTCATTTAGTGACCGTTCAAAGTTACAACAGCATTAAAAAGTGACTTATGACCATTTTTCACACTTAGGACCATTGCAGCGTCCCTATGGCCACGTGATCAAAATTCAGATGCTTGGCAACTGACTCATGATGACCGCAGTGTCCTGGGGTCATGTGATCACCTTTTGCAATCTTCTGACAAGCAAAGTCAATGGGTAAGCCAGATTCACTTAGCAACCATGTTACTAACTTAACAATTGCAGTGATTCACTTAACAACTGGCAAGAAAGATCATAAAATAGGACAAAACTCACTTAACACATGTTTCATTTAACAACAGAAAATTTGGGCTCAATTGTGGTTGTAAGTTGAGGACTACCTGTTCCAGCCTGGCAAAGAGCAGAAATAAACACCGCTGTTTTTCTATTAGCAAAGCCAGAGTTCAACTGTAGATGGTGTCCTCGATAAAAAAAAATTCTTTCAACTTTT
Organism: Protobothrops mucrosquamatus; assembly: GCF_001527695.2. Taxonomy (NCBI): domain Eukaryota; kingdom Metazoa; phylum Chordata; class Lepidosauria; order Squamata; family Viperidae; genus Protobothrops; species Protobothrops mucrosquamatus. The sequence goes on along the minus strand of NW_015386225.1, from coordinate 570,554 downwards.
TGAGACAACTTGCCTGACAAAGAATTCTGGAGAACTCAAAAACTTTTTTGGGTGGTCGTGGTGGGAACCATTTTGGGCCTGAACAAAAATATTACTCTACAAAAGTTTTGGTATTACTATAGCGCCTAAGCAAATCTCACTTTATCAATTACTTCTGATTAAATTGTCAGAGTGGTAGTTGTGTTAGTATTTTGCAGATAAACAAAGGGAAAGGACAGTACTAGACAATCTAGGCCAGGGGTCCTTAACCTTGGCAACTTTAAGACTTGTGGACTTCAACTCCCAGAATTCCTCAGCCAGCAAAGCCCACAAGTCTTAAAGTTGCCACAGTTGAGGACCCCTGATCTAGGCAATTGCCTACACTTTTTAGAACATATTCATTTTATCAGTTGCACTTGCAGGACCATCTTCCATGCACCCCATTAGGTGACTTTGAACTACGCAAGCTTAGGCAACAAGACATATTGTAGGCTCAAACTGTTGCAAGCTTCTTGCTTTTGCTTCATAAATTAACTTCAGTCTTCTGCTTATAAATGTGAGACGTTGAGGAGCTTAGCCTTTTATTAGGATGGCCACCATTTTGATCTCACCAAACAAAAAGAGGATATCTTGGTGCTTATTAAAGTTATGAGATGTTTGCAGAATCTCTTAGTTTAGAAAAGGTTAGCTGCAATTCCGGGGTCTATTGTGTTACAAGTAAGCTGCCACCTCTTGAATTAATAGCATCCATCCATTCAACGGTTCCAGCAATCAATCAATCAATCATCAATAAATCAGAATAGAACTGGAAGGGACCTTCGAGATCTTCTAATCCAGCGGTTCTCAACCTATGGATCGCGACCCCATTTGGGGTCGATCGACCATTTCACAGGGGTCGCTAAGCAAGGCTGTCCGCCATTTTTTCCCCTTTTCCGGCGGGTGCCTTACCTCCCTTGAGCTGGGCCAGCTGGTGGTCGGCCTGCTCCATCTCTGCCGTTTGCCAGCTACACCTCGGCTGGCGCAGGGGGCGGAACCACGCATGCACGGCGCTCCCGGGCAGGGAAAGTCCTCGACTTACGACTGGTTGGGTAGTCCTCGACTTACGACAGGTTTAGTCCTCGACTTACGACCGGTTTAGTCCTCAACTTACGACCGGTTTAGTCCTCGACTTATGACCGGTTGGGGGTCGTGGCATTAAAAAGGTTGAGAACCACTGTTCTAATCCAATCCCCTGCTCAAGCAAGAGATCCTATACCATTTCAGACAAGTGACTGTCCAGTCCCTTCTTAAAAACCTCCAGTGATGAAGCACCCACAACTTCCGAAGGCAAGCTGTTCCACTGGTTAATTTTTCACACTGTCAGGAAGTTTCTCCTTAATTCCAGGTGGCTTCTCTCCTGGATTAGCTTCCATCCACTGTTTCTTGTCCTGCCCTCTGGTGCTTTGGAAAATAAGTTGTCCCCCCCTCCTCTTCGTGGCAACCTATCAAAGAGGAGGGGATACCCACAATACCAGTCCCCACGAGGTAGAGTTTGCGCTCCAGCGACGCTTTCCTCTACTGGAAAACATGGGATAAAGCCCCGTCCCTCTTGTTTTCCTGATAAATAGCCAATCGCTAAAAATCCACTTCGGGGCGCGCATAATTTAATCCTAGGTCTGTCTTCTGATTGGCCCATTCGCTACTGGATCGGCTTGGGAGGGAAAAGCATTACTTTGTTACAGGTGGGTTCCTTCCCCGCTCTCGGACCGCCTCTCCTTGAACGCCTCCCTCGGCTCGGCAAAAGGCTGGAGGGGCTCAAACAAAAAAAAAAACCCTTCTCCCTCCCCGCCTGGCTTTCCGCGTGCGTCTCCCATTGTCACGCCGCCTTCTAACTCCAAAGGCCCCGCTGTTCACCGCCGGCTTGGCTCATTGGGCCGCGTCAGTTGGATTGGCCGGCCGCGCGACCAATCGCCGTCGGTTTCCAAGGTGTCCTCTCGCCCCGCCCTTCGCAGCGCTGGCTGTAACAATATGGCAGCAGTTGCTATTGGCAGAATGGCATCGTGAGAAGCGCGGCGGCGGCGGCGGCGGCGGCTCCTCTGCAGTTGGAAAAAAGCCACCTTCTCGAAGATCTGTGCTTGCTGCGGCACTCCGGGAGGCTGCAGCGCCCGATCGGTGCCTTGGCCGGGAAGAAAGCAATGCTTGGTAGGTACATCGCTGTGGGTTGACTGACTTGGCTGGCCGAATGAATGAATGAATGAATGGATGAATGAATGGAAGCTCCGGAAAGAGAGAGAGAGAGAGAGAGAGCGAGAGAGAGAGAGCACCCCCCCATCCGTCCTTCTACATCAGATTCCCCGTCTCTCTTTCCCCCACTTCCCTAGCGCAGATACGAGCGAGGCTGGCCTGCGCTGTGTATTTGTACGCATTTCTCAACCGAGCGCGCTGAACATGGATGTTCGTCGGAAAGGGAACGCTCTTGCGTGTGTGGCTAGGAAAGGTGCTGGACGATCGAGAAAAGAGAGAAGCTTGTGCGAGGGTATCTTGTGAGAACGGGAGGTATGCCTACAACAGAAGCCCGTTTTACCCTATCTGGGCAAATAGGAGCCTCTGTGGTTAATACCAGTTTTGCGGGAGCGATGTCCTCTGTGCTTCAATTTAAGCCTTCCGTGCTCTCAGATTTGAGCCGACATCCTTGCCGTCCAGGAAGGGGGGCTTAAGAAGCGGGATAAAGCCTCGGGAAAACCTCTGCTGCCGTGCTGAAGCGCGATGTGGCCGCTCAGCACAACTGCGAGAAAAATATTCGCATAATAGAAAATATTCGCATAATAATAGGGGGTGGGGGGGTTGGGGAACCGGGGAGGGGGGGGAGAAGAGAGCCCGAGAGGAAGAAAATCGTTCTTTCGGAAGGGCAGAATTGCACAGATGGATCCGAAAGAGCCTTAGCGGTAAGCGCCTTCCCCGTAGTCTTATTTGCCTTTCAAATGCTTGGAGATCAAAGCCCAGAAACTACTCGGTGGAGGTAGCCGATGCGTCTATAACCTGGGACATTCCTGTGAATAAATCCCATTAAACACGGTGGGTTTATTTCTCAGTAGATGGGTATAAAGACTACACACCGTTCAGGATTGGCTCGTTGGGTTGCTTGTATGTCGCACTTTCTGGGTTTTGGGGTAGGAGGCTCTTGAACAATTGTCACTATTGAATTTGTGACAGCACACTGGGATTACCTTGTACTGATGTCGAAGTCTCCTGTCTGCTGCGAAAGGGAGTGAGTGAGTTGGTTTGGGTCAAAGACCTCTACATGGTATTAGTGGAAGGATTGTGGATCTTGTTGCTCTCCTGAGAAATGTGGATGTCAAATTGCTGAGCATTTCTGTTTATGTTGGCACATTCCAGAGGTTTCTTTCAGTGTTCTAATAAATTATGTAGCTATGCATGTGATCATCTTTGAAGGTCTGATTAAACAACAGTAGAGCTCCCTGGGATGCTGTGTGTAATTCAGCTTACTACATGAATGAGTTGCATCTCATTTTTTGGGCCATAAATATTACTGACCTACCTCACAGCTGATGTTTTTTTTTTGTTTTAAAAAAACCTATTGTTGTGTTTGTTTGTTTCTTTACTTCAGTTCTATAACACTGTATCAATGAATCCCATTTTATAAATAGCTCTAGATGAATGTCATGGGCAGTAATAAGATTTAAAAATTAGCATAAACTGGCCTCTAGCTCACTTGAAAGATACTTTTTATCACAAAAGCACAGAGATAACACTACATGCTTTTGTAGATGCCAAACCGCTTTATATGTTCTTAATATATAGTTTAAAAAGCAGTTGTATAGTCTGCAGAAGTATATTTTCAGTTCTTCTGCTTGGTATATTCTGTGTTGTCCAGCCTATTCTCAGATGAAGTTTTCAGTGTTTAAGGAACATATTAGTTGCAGATGGTCTAATGCCTAGTGTTTTTACCTATGGATATGGCGGGAGGGGGGGGAGAGGGCAAGGGAACAAAGAGCAGAAAATATATACATTGCCACTGTTTCCCCTCTCCCTGTTGCACGTCATGCTAACCTTTTAATCATAGTTTGTTGAAAAAGCCATTATTGTCTGGGTTCACAAAGTAACAAGATTTACAGATAATAGTAGTTAAGTTAGTATGACAACCCAAGATTGTGTACATCATGTTATAGTTTAGAGGAGTGTCTGACCTGAATAAAATTTTGCCTAGTGTTGCATAGTCTCACAATATATAATCAGACTATTTTAATATTTATGTTCTGTAAATCTGTGTTTGCAGAATAATGTGTAAGACTAATCTTTCAGACTTTGTTCAGATGTAGGAATGGCATTATAGTCTATGCACTACTAAAACTCTTATGTTTGTAACCTTTAATTGGGGAAAATAATACGGCCACCATTTTTGAACCAAAGTACTTCAAATGGACTAACTTACAGAATGTACCCCAAATTCAGCACCCATGACTCCTATGAAATTAAAATTTGGCAAATTTTATAAAACATGACAAAAACAAATACTATTAAAATGTTATGACATAATACAAAATGTCATAAAACATTTCCTGTGGTCAACTCCTGACTGTGCTACTTTCAAGGCAGATATACCTCTGAAGATCTCACTGAATTTTTAAGAACTTTTCCATTATATTAGAAGCTCTGCCATTGTTGAAGGCTTTGAGGAATCTGGTAAGGAAATATCTCTGAAATGATGACCCAATGGCTCAAGAGTTCTCAACTGCGAAATAAATTTGCTGTATTTGATATTTTCACTGCATGACTTTGCTACCTATTTCTACTATAAAAAGTCTCTAGATAAAGGGCAACTTGGATGAATGAGTTTTGGATTATCGTTATACCAGAGCATGGTTATACAGTATTCAAAAAAGAGAAACTCTCTTGGTTGAGTATCAGATTAGAAGTTCACTGCTTCTTGAATTCCATGTTATCAAAGTCCCAGAGCTGACTGTCTGTTATCAGTATAACAATATGGGGAAAGAGACAGCCTTCAGCGCTGGGAACAAGTGTTGTTCATGAATTGTATGTAATATTTAGCGTAAAACAGCCAATGTGGGCTTTCTTTCCAGAATATTTTAGATAAACAAGAAGCTTTCCCCTTATGCAACATGTAAGGCTGAATTGTCAGATGATATTTATTTACCGGACATTGTAAGACAGTGGGAGCCTATTTGTGGAAATAGAGCTTTAGTGGCTCTGACTTTGGCTGGGTGCAGAGGCATCTGCAGGATAGAAAAGTGGGGGGAAATGAGACATGGGTCTGGTGTCAGGATGCAAGTGCTTGGTTGGGTCCTTTATATAATGATGTTATGTATGTTTCATCATTTTGACATTAATGTGGTTGTTATGGACATTGCTGGCTTGGGTCAGACTGGGCTAAATGGTAAAAGGTTTCAGTTTGGCTTATCTTGGTATGCAAACTCAGGCACTCCTGTTTGTAATCAATGTTTTATGACTTTCCTTAAAATGTGTGAACCACTATACTTTTCAATGTCAAAAACTTCCACACCCTTTGGTAGGAGTTTAGATATCAGGAGCTCTTTGCATGATGACCTGAAGTAAAAAGTTTGGTGAATGACCATATGGTACCATTTTACATTCCTGTCACAGCTTAACCAACTTTAGTTGGTTTATTAAGCCGAGTTTATCAAGCCTGAACTAAAAATTTTGAATATATCGTATGTAGATTTTTATCCCAAGATTTCTCATGGGCTATATGCTCTTGTTTTCATAGTTCCATAAATCACAATTATTTTGGGTTCAGTCAACATAAAAAGTTACATTGCTTAATTAAAGCTCTATGCAAGATGGGGTGCTTAAGAGCAAAATAATAGCACCCATTCATTAACCAAGCTTTTTAGTGTTATGCAAACATATCACAATTGATAACATGGAAGTTAAGTTTATATCTCACCACAAATCATTAATGAGTGTTGCTGTTGTTATTTTAAGCATAGAGAACTCAAAAATTCTGCTTCCTTCCCTTTCCAAAAATAAGATTTGCTTTGAAATATGTAAGAATGGAAATAGAATACAGAACTTTGATTCCTGGCTTAAAGTTGTTTTTCAAATGGAAGACACTGACCTGGATTTTTAATATTAAAGAAATGTTAACTTGTCTAAAGACTGTGTACTATGTCAAATTCGCACACTTTTGAATATTCTATAATTTCTTTGTCTTAAGTAGGCAAGGTTAAAAATAATATGATTTATAAGGGCATTTGATATTGTTGACATACAGGTGTTTACTTTTTATATCACACATTATTCAACAGCCAGGCATTAAGTGTTTTGCCAGGGGGACATTTGTTGCTTTAAAGGGTTTTTTTGTGCACTGTGAGCTACTTAATTCATGATTAGATAATTTTTTCTTGTGTGTTATTGAAATGGACAGAAATGGATTGGCTTCTATACCTTGGGTAGCAGATTGGACTGGAAGATTTCCGAAGCCTCTTCCAAATCTTTGATTTTAAGAAAGCTCAGCACCAAAATATGGAAAATGATTCAAAAGAGTAAATGAAATTAGCTGACTTATTTATTGTAAGAATTCCAGATTGGAGAAATTAGCCTCTCTAGATTTCAAACTTGCATTAATACTTCTGAGGAGAAGGCTTCCCCTTCATAGTTGCTGTGCTTCAGTTAAACCTTCTGTTAGGAAATTGAGTGAGGAAGATTGACAACATACAAGCACATCCCTTCACTTATTTAAACATGTCATTTTATTTATTGTATGTATTAACAAAATTCACATATAGTTGTTTCACCATAGTTGTTTAATCATTTCTTTAATAAAACATAGCTGGTTGTGTCTGCACAGCACACTTAGCTATACACCAGTGGTGGACAATGTGGAGCTCCAGGCTTTATATGGTAAGCTTCCTGATCACATAGTTGTGAAGGGTTTTTTTTCCAGATAAATTTAGCATATTCAAGGTAGGGAACTTGTCACCTCCCATTTATTGCTTAGCTACAAGTCACAGCAAGTGTAGCCATCTGAATGCAACTCAACAACATCTGGAGGCCACATTCCCAACCCTCCTTCAGCAGCATCCAAAAAGCTCAGCCCAAATAGATAAGAGCAGGGGCAGCTAATTCTTAGTCCTCAAAAACTTGATAAGGGCAAAGGTGAACTTCTTATTAAAAACCTTTAAAAATTGAGAATGGAAATGTAAACATTGTCTGGAATTTAAAAAAAAATACCCTCTTGCTATTGAGGTGTATTTGTGGATGTTTGCTATTCACCATAGATTGAGTGGTGCTTGTTACATGCACATTCAAAGCTTACCTCCCCCCCTTCTTTCAAAACCTGCTTAAGAATCTGATTATCCCCCTCTTTTCTCTCCCCTTCTGTAATTTGCAGTTGCTGCCTACAAACTCGGTAGTCAGTTTGAGCCCAAGATGCTTTTTAAAACTATGGTATGTGTGTCTGTGCACACACTAGATATAGGTGACTTTGAAGATATGCCTAAAATACTGTTACATGATAATGAAGAATATAATGTTTTGAATTTTAGTTAAGAATTACTGCCATCTGTGCAACATTTCTTAATTTGCTTTAAAACTGCATCAATGGAGGTGATACTGACAAGTGTAGCTACCTCGGCAGAATGACTAAAGTTTAGTAACAGAAGTCAAAGTTCTTGTCTCCATAGCAACTGTTGCCGGAGCCTCTTTAGATGTGGATAACATTTTGCTTTTTAAAAAAGCTTAGCTTTTCATGCTTTATCACGTCAACTCCTCCTCCCTGACCAAATCTTGCTGTCATTCCTCCTACTCTTCTCTCTTTTCTTCTCTTTTCTTCATCCTTGAGAACCTCCTGCTGCTTTTTGTGCTACCTCCTACTTCCAACAGCTCTGTGATGCATCACTACTTACATAACAATTGTCTGTTGTCTTCTGTGGGCTTTATTTTGCAACTGTTGTACGCTTCCAGCAGGGTCCACAAATAACATGTGATGATGCTTTATAGATAGGATCTTAGCTACAGATGAACTAAGACATTTTTCTTCTTGATCTAATAGATTCACATTTATGCTTTTGAGAATAAACCCCTTTCTCTTGTGGAGGGCTATATTTGCTTTTTTGTGATTATACAGTATATTCAAACTTAATTTGACAAGCATAAATTCTAGAATAGATATTTTTGCCTTAAGAGCAAACTTGAAATTCTAGCCTCAAGGGATCTCCATGAGACTATCTCATATATGAATAACTACTACGCCATCATATCTACTGATCAATGTAGATTTATTCCCAGGTAAATCATCCCATCGAACTGTCTGGGGTTACTTAAGAATATATTCATGTAAAGCTGTACTGCAAAATATATTTTCTGACTGACAGTTCTCAAATTCAACAGCAAATTAATTGCAATTTGAATGTTTGGAATGACATGATAGAATTTCCTCAGTACAGTCTGAAGAGGTAAAATCCCATAAGAAGATGTTGCTATGTGGCTTCTTGAATTGATTCAGTCGAAGATGTGATAACTTAAAAAAAGCCCTACTATGGAAAGTGGAAAGATCTCCTAATCTATATTTAGCATCTAGGTCTTTGATAATACAGTAGTGCCCTCTTAAAGGTAGTGAGATACACTGAGGTAAGTATGTAAGATTGTAGTTACAGTCTTGAAATAATTTTTTCATGAGTTTTTCAGCTTCAGCTATATTCCTTAGTTGAATCATTTCCATATTTTTGATAAATTCATTTTGCAAAATTGGGATGTATTCGTATTAGTTGGGAACTTTACTCTCTGAAATTCTGGAAGATGCTAGATTGGAGATGCTGCTGTACATATTTTCCTGAGAGTAAGTCACATTTAATTCAGAGGACTTATTTCTGAGATTTGCATTTTTAAACGTTCCTGTCATTAATGTGTTCACAATGGTGTTTTGAAACTGCTTTTATTTTAACTGCAATACTTAAACTGCAATAGATTCTATAACACGCAATTTTTTAGACAGACTAAATTTGTTATCATAATAGTTCACAATGTTAATGTTATTCCCTCCCCTTTTAAAATTAAATACTTTTGCCTCAATTTAGTGTCTTCCAAATATATTGAAGTTCAACTGCCATAATTACCCAGCTACCATCCTGATGGAGAAGTATGGGGACTGGTCCAACATGACTGGTAATATCAGACTGATATTAACAATTCAGCAGCACATATTTATGTAATTATGTCTCCAAAATATTGAGAAATTACAATGCATAATCATTAAAACAATTTCCAAGTATAGCTTCAAATGTACTATTCTTAAGTGGAGGTTTTACTTGATTTTTTTCCCTTTCCTTATCAATATCTCCATTCATTTTTCTTGTGGTAACCAGGTGTATAAATAGGCTGTTTGTGTGAATCTATTCTTCTGGCTTTTGATTTTAACCAGAATGGAGATATTATAGATAGCACCTTTAACGACATTGTTTAAAACTGAATGAGATTCCTAAATGGTTCTTATAATCATTACAGTTACTTAGAACTATCACCAGAAGTGGATAGGCTATAAAACTTTGATTTCAGTAGGGACATGTAACATGATACATTTTCAAACATGATTTTTTAAAAAATATTTAAATTGCTCACAAGAAAGGATCTTTCTTTCTTCATTAACTGTGTATGTCTTCGCTGGATATTCAAGATTAGTGCAGTTATCAGTGATTCTGTGAAGTCTGAAGGCTGCTTTAACTTCATAGGCAGAATTCCTTAAAAGCTTTGATTGAAAAGTATTACTGTACATTATCAATCAGGGGATCTGAAAATATGTTTTTTTTCCTGTTAGTAGGTTTCAACTCTATCTGCCCTTCATTTGTATGTCATGTCTACAAATCCTTATCATAACTGGTTCAAGAATTGTCAAGCAGAGAAAACAAAATCCTTACCGTAGGAAAAATAATTCTTTCCCCCTTCCCCCGAAATGGGTTAGTGTGTATGCAGCAAAAGCATTAATAGAGATGCACATAGACGATATACTTCAGTGTCTCCAGTGGGGTAACTTTATGGTAAATGAAATCTTAGCAACTTGATGCCTCAAAGGTTATTTTTAATGCAAGTATGACCTCATGATACTTTGGAGAAAATGCCATCAAGAAAATGTATTACCTGGAAAAAAAAGTCACTAAAATCTATGAAGTAGAACTTGGCAGATAAATGAACTTTGATTGCCAGAAAGTATCTCCCATGTATTATCCAGGATTTTAAATGCTGCTCTTATGTCATTCAGCAGGCACTTTGCCACACATTTTGAGATACATAACTATGAGGGGATATTGGAAACATCATAAGCCAGTCAGAGTACCGGAACAGGGTATTTGCATTGCAGCATTAATATGCTGAAAGCTGATTTAATTGAGTAAACATCAGTAAAATAATGCTTTTTGTAATGTTCAAAAGTCATTGCCTTAATTACTCTGGGAAAAACTAGAACCATCATACATATAGATTCAAGAAATCGCAAAAAAAAAAAATCCGTGATAGACAAGAGAAGGTGGTATAACATTCTTGTTTCCTTTTATGGCAGAGAGGTAACTTCTCTCAATCAGGCACTTCTAGATGTTTTGAAACTTCATTTCCCAGAATTCTTAGTGATCTTAAGCATACTTTTGCCTACAAATCATATGAAACAGTGTAACGAATATTTTGGCGCTGCCAGCGAATATCTTTGACTTTTGTACCATGCCTGTCACAAAACATGACAATAAGCCACAAGAGACTGCAGGAAAATGTGCAGAGTGAGTTAATAATAATAATAATAATAATAATAATAATAATAATAATAATAATAATAATAATAATAATAATAATAATAATAATAATAATAATAATAGTAATAATAAAGTTGGAAGGGACCTTGGAGGTCATTTGTGCTCAGGCAGGAAACCCTATACCATTTCAGACAAATGGCTGTCCAGTCTCTTCTTAAAAACTTCTAGTGTTGGAGCATTCACCACTTCTGGAGGCAGGTTGTTCCACTGGTTAATTGTTCTAACTGTCAGAAAGTTTCTCCTTAGTTCTAGGTTGCTTCTCTCCTTGATTAGTTTCCATCCCTTGCTTCTTGTCCTGCCTTCAGGCGCCTTGGAAAATAGCTTGACTCCCTCTTTGTGGCAGCCCCTGAGATATTGGAACACTGCTATCATGTCCCCCCTCGTCCTTCTCTTCATTAAACTAGACATACCCAATTCCAGCAACCGTTCCTTATATGCTTTAGCCTCCAGTCCCCTAATCATCTTTGTTGCTCTTCTCTGCATTCTTTCTAGAGTCTCAACATCTTTTTTCCATCCTGGTGACCAAAACTGGATGCCGTATTCCAAGTGTGGCCTTACCAAGGCATTGTAGAGTGGTATTAATACTTCACGTGATCTTGATTCTATTCCTCTGTTAATGCAGCCCAGCACTGTGTTGGCCTTTTGCAGAAAGCACAATCCTATCTTACCATTCAATTCTCTCAGCAAGCAAGCAAGCAAGCAAGCAAGCAATGCACTGGTCCTCTGTGGAGGTTGCTGGACACCCCTGGACATCCCTGCCAGGGAGAGCAGTATTGTTCTACATACATACAAACATACATACACAAAAGAGTTCGTACAAAAACATTTGTACAAATTATTTGCTATCTATCTATCTATCTATCTATCTATCTATCTATCTATCTATCTATCTATCTATCTATCTATCTATCTATCTATCTATCTATCTACAGTATGTATATATATACACACACACAGACCCCCCCCAAATAATTTGTACAAGAGTTTTTGTTAGGCTGATTAATAGAGACAGGCTTCCTTTTTATGAGTCCCTCTCTCTCTTTACTAGGGCTATAAAATCTATCAAGCCAGCAGCAGAATAATGGCTTGGGGTTCTAATGGAGCTGATTTCCTGCTTTATCATGGAAACCAGACAAGGGAATAAGATTCTTACTACAGATTATTCTAACCTTCTAATTTAGTCCTAAAGGCTGGAGGGAATGGGAAAGAGTCTTTGTTGGTATTAGTAAAGAATTGGGATTCAAACTCTTGATGATATATTGCAGATACTTGTATAATCAATATTTGACATAGAAATGTCTTTAATCATAGAATCAGAAAGCTTCAGTTAGGCCACTGAGTCCACCTTTGTGCTGAGTGTAAGATTCCAAATAAAACTTGCTGTGATAAATGCTTGAAGATGTCCTAATCAACATACCAACATTCCAAGATACTTGAATACTTAAAGACATATTTAAACATTTTGGGTTTTATATTGTTTGACTGTCATCATGTTACTTTGCTCATAAAATTTGTCATCGAGGAACTGTAAAATCTCTGGTAGTTTCAAATTATGTCATAGATACAGACATAGATACAGACATAGATACAGACACAGAACTTTTAGTTTTGAACAAATATTTTTAGGGCATCCTCATTCATTTTGAACCGGTGGACACAACTGGTGTCTCACTAACTGTTGTATAGTTTCAACTGAAGAATAGCACACTCTTTCTGTCTGGGATGGTCATCCTTTTTCACCAAGAATGCACTTTGGGAGGGATACATGAGAGTGGTAAAGGAGGAAGGAGATACCTGCCTAGTCAGCCAGATCTGCTGAATTGACCTTTGCTAATGATGTCTCATCAAGATGGCCCTCCACTAACTAGTTGCTTAGCAAACTTTCTAAATTGCTATTGTACCAACCTCCCAATTGGACAGTGTCTCCCCTGCTTGATCTAGTCAGTCACCTTGGGGCTGGCTGGTGTTTGATATGCTTGGGCTAATTTAGATTTCAACCTACTATCCCAGGGAAAGAAATCTGTTGTGATCCTGCTTATGGCCACTTATGGTTGTCTTAGTGCTCCAAGACATAGACCAGTGGTTCTCAACCTTTTTAATGCCGTGACCCCAACCGGTCGGAAGTCGAGGACTAAACCAGTCGTAAGTCGAGGACTAAACCGGTCATAAGTCGAGGACTAAACCGGTCGTAAGTCGAGGACTACCCAACAGGTCGTAAGTCGAGGACTTTCCCTGCCCGGGAGCGCCGCGCATGCATGGTTCCGCCCCCTGCGCCGGCCAAGGCGTAGCTGGCAAGCGGCAGAGACGGAGCAGGCTGACCACCAGCTGGCCCAGCCCAAGGGAGGTAAGGCACCCGCCGGAAAAGGGGGAAAAAATGGCGGACAAAAAAATGGCGGACAGCCTTGCTTGGCGACCCCCATGAAATGGTCCATCGACCCCAAATGGGGTCCCGACCCACAGGTTGAGAACCACTGACATAGACCAAAACTTATGTACTCCTCTCACTCACCATGTGTCAGACATGAAAATAATTGGTGAGTGAGACGGGTACATAAGTTTTGGTCTATGTCTTGGAGCAGCTGAGGATGATATATACAGAATATCTTTATACTACTAAAACTCTTGTATCTGTAACCTTTAACTGGGCAAAACTGTGCACTATAGGGCAAAACATTTTCAGCCAAAGTACCCCAGGTGGGTTTACTTACAGAATGCATCCATTGTTGAAACCATTGGGGAATCTGATAAGGAATTACCCCTCCCCCAGCAAATTAGCTGGCATTTCTGCTGGTCACCCAAGGAGGAGGAGGGGGAGGCTTCCCCAGGGCTCTCCTGAGGGTTGTGAGGGAAGGGGAAATGGCATAAGCCCATGTTATATTTGGAAAGAAGAATGACTCAATGGGTCACAGGTTGTCTAGTAAGTATTATTCCATGTCATGGACTGCTTTCAGATGACTCTGGCCCAGACAACTACTAGATCCAGTTTCATTTCTAAGGGGTGCTTGGGAAGCTTCTCAGTAATTTGGAGTATGGTTCAGCAGGTAGTCTGGCAAATTTTTGGAACACAGAGGCAATGAAAGGATTGCTCCTAAATGGTGTCTTCCTGTGTTCTGATCTCTGGGACCTCTAAGAGATGAAGCAGATAATTGGAGTAATGCTGATGGAAAATGGGCAGCAGATCTGGATGTGGGTAAAAGCCCATATTGAGACTGTACTAATGGCAATAAAGTAGAATTACCTTTCTGCCCTTATTTCCCCTGAAGATTATTGTACGCTGTTCTTTTTTAAAGTTACTCAGACTATTTTTAGGAAGGCTGCTGTGAGAGGTTAGCAGAGCATTTTGCAGATAAAATCCCCCTTGTATTCACTCAGAGTTGAAAGCTGACTGGACAGAATCCAAAGAGGTTTGAGTAATATTTGACAGTGTTATTTGTGAAGAGTTTACCGTGTTGATCCTGAGGAAGTGGACAGATTCCTTAAAGAATTGAGTTCTGTTGCCTGCCCTACCCTGATAATATGGCAGCCAAGGAGAGAATGAGAGGCTGGACTGGGGTACTGAGCCTCATTGTGTGTGGGGGGGGAGGGTGAAGTGTGGCCCTCCTAGAGGAGGGAATTGTACAACTTCCCTTTAAGAAGGTGACCTTGGATCTAGCCATATTAGACAACTATGGCCTAATCTCCAACCTTCCTTTTTGGGGAAAAATTGATGGAAGTAGTGAATGAGAGCTACAAAGGGCTCTAGATAAAGTGGATTATTTTGATCCTTTTGAGTCATATAATTCAGGTCCAGACAAGGGACGGAAACTGTACTGATTGCTGTCATCAGCAACCTACGGTAATGTCTATATAATAGAAGTGTAATCATATTAATTCTGCTGAATTTTTAGGTGACCTGGTACATCCTAACTATACTATTTTCAACATGGCAGTCTTTTGAACTGTTTTGGGGGTGGTGTTTCATGGTGGCCCCTTGTTAGGCTGATAGTTCTAACCCAGTGGTTCTCAACCTTTTTAATGCCACGACCCCCAACCGGTCGTAAGTTGAGGACTAAACTGGTCGTAAGTCGAGGACTAAACCGGTCGTAAGTCGAGGACTACCCAACCGGTCGTAAGTCAAGGACTTTCCCTGCCCGGGAGCGCCGCGCATGCGTGGTTCCGTCCCCTGCACTGGCCGAGGCATAGCTGGCAAGCGGCAGAGACGGAGCAGGCCGACCACAGCTGGCCCAGCTCAAGGGAGGTAAGGCACCCGCTGGAAAAGGGGAAAAAAATGGCGGACAGCCTTGCTTGGTGACCCCCGTGAAATGGTCGATCGATCCCAAATGGGGTCGCGACCCATAGGTTGAGAACCGCTGTTCTAACTGATGGACAGGCAGCAGGAGATATTGAGCTTCGGGGTACTTCAGTTTGTAATTTGGAATTTTTTTTTGACATTTCAGCTCCGAATGGAAAAGCAGGTGGATGGTGGAATGAGGAATAGATGCACCTGAGATATATGTCAACACTATTAGTCTGGATTATTTTACTCACTTTTATGATAGATGGATTTATGTTAGAAATGTCAGAAGTTATGCCATTAATGGTGGTTTCTAATTTTTATGGTCTTTTTTGTATTCTTTGCGGTTGTTGGTGTAAGCTGCTTGGAATTGGAAGGTTTGATGCATAAATACATTAATTAAAATGTTATTTTACTTTCTCTAGGTACTGATGTTATTAAAATACTTTAGAAGTAAAATCATTACTATTTTGGTGATTAGGTTCATTTAATATAGATTTGAGCCTTATGTAGAAATGGAAATACCGAGTGGAAATGTCAGCTGGTTTTAGAAAAGGCTGAAGGACAAGAGACATTATTGCTGATGCATGCAGGTCAATTGAGAAAGCCATACCTTCCATGCTGTGTGCTTCACTGATTATAGAAAAGGCCTTTGATTGAGTACAACATATTAAGCTGTGGAATGTGCTTAGAAAAAAATGGGAATCCCAGAATATCTCATTGTCCTCATGTGAAACCAATACACAGGCCTGGTAGCCATTGTCTGGATGGAACATGGAGAAAAAGACAAACTCCAAATCAGCAAAGGAGTGAGGCAAGGTTTTATGTTCTCCCTTTATTTATTCAACCTGTATTCTGAATATATATTGAGGGAATCTGGATTGGAAGAAGATGATCAGGTTTTAAAATTGGAGGAAGGAAGGTAGTAATCTGTGCTATGTTGATGACAGGACTGTGATAGCTAACAATGCAAATGACCTGTAAATTCTAGTAATGGAAATCAAAGAGCACAATAAAAATAGGACTAAGATTGAATATAAAGAAGACAAAACTACTGACAACAGGTACAACTATTGTTAGAACTGACACAAAAGATATTAAAGCGCTTCTGCCTTTTAGGATCAACTGTTAAGGAATCAGCTGTCAAGTAATACACCACAGACGATATTTGAAAAGATATCAGTGAAGGACTCGGAAAAGATATTCAAGTGCCATGACATGTCTATATTCACAAATATCAGAATGGTTTTCCCAGCGATGATCAATGGAAGCAAAGATAGAAAAGTATTGGCACTGTTGTCTTGGAGAAGACTCTTGAGAATACCATGGATAGTCAAAAACAAGGAAACAAATGGAATGTAGAACAAATTGTTCAGGGTTCTTCCTTGAGGCATGAATGCTCAGACTCAAATTTTTGTACACATTATACAAGTGAGAAGCTTATAATGTTTCAAAAGCTGGAAAGAAAGAAGAGAGGAGAACCACCAGCAAGATACATGGACTTGATTATAGTGACAATGGATGAATTGGAAGACCTGAATGACCAGGTTGGAGACCAGGTCTATTAATATGGTTGCTAAGAGTCAACACTACTTAATGGCACATAATCAATCAATCAATCAATCACAATCAAATATTATTTAATTGTATTTTTAAAGTTTAGAACTGTTTAAACATAAATCCATGATCCATGTTAACAATTTAGAGCATTTCTGTAGAAATAAATTATCTTTCCAGAACTGATTTTTCAGTTTTAGTAGAATTTTATAGTTTTAATGTCCATTGTTAAGAAAGAGTGAAACTTTATAGAGAGACATTTCTCATTCATATTGCCAATATAAGATGAAGGATTTAGGTAAGTATTCATGACTAGTGACTTTCTTACATGATGGACATCTTTAAAGAAACAGTGTAAAATTGTATTTGTACTGTGAGTTGAATGAATAAATTTGCAAGTACTCATAAGATGATTGAATATATCCAAGGGTTTTTCCCCTCAAAATTATCTTTTATTTTTAGAGTCAGTGCCATGATTAACAGTTTCTTGTGAGCTGAGAAGGGAAAAAAAGATTAAACTGAAATAGGATGTAAACCTATTTAAAAGGTTGTTGCTTTTTTTTTTTTAGATAAGTTGATTTTAATATATTTTTGACAGAAACAACCTTTAGCCACCAGGAAGAAGCATATGGAAGCCAATTCCTTTAGCCTTCTTCCCTTCCACTCCAAACTCCCTTTAAAAATGTTATAAAAAATATTAGGAACGCTTCCTGAACGTTGGAGTTGTGCCAGAGGGAGCTGAAAGGATCCTGAAAAATCAGGCAGAGACATGCTCTATGCCAGGATTTTTGCAAAAAATGGATTCAATCCAGTTAACTTCTAAGATTATTTTAGTCATCAGCGTAACTCAACTCTAGCTGTGCAATTCAATCCCAAACTTCAGAAAATGTTCAAAGAAATAATCATTATAAACATACTACCCTGAATGTGGGGAAGGGGAGCTACTTGGAGAGAAGAAAAAACTTGGGAGGACAAATAGCATGAGAAAAAGAAACTGAATACAAGATGAAGACTCTATACCAGTGTTTCTCAACCTTGACAATTTTAAGGCATGTGGACTTCAACTCCCAGAATTCCACAGCCAGCATTGCTGGCTGTGGAATTCTGGGAGTTGAAGTCCACATGCCTTAAAATTGTCAAGGTTGAGAAACACTGCTCTATACTAACTTGATTTTGTTTATTTTTGCAGCCAATTCAGCGGACCAGTTCACTTCATATTTCTATATGTAGCCTAGAAAGCGTTTGGAAGCCACTGATGTTTAATTGCTATAATATATGAATCAAAAAGTGCTATTGATTCAAGGCCTCTTATAGGTGTCCATTTTATGAATACTTAGTTGGTTGCTGTGAGGATAGAAGGCTGAATTGGATGGCCTGTGGTCTGAAATAGTAAGCTGGATTACTTCAATGTAAAAGAGGATGTGATCTTACCATCAGTCTTAATTTATACTCTATGTAGTATCAGATATATGTTTACTTGAAGAATGGGTTCACCAAGGGAAAACCTTGGTGTACAGCAGTGATGGCGAACCTTTTAGAGACTGAGTGCCCAAACTGCAACCCAAAACCCACTTATTTATCGCTGGGTGCCAGGTGGGCGTGGCCCACTGTATGGGCATGGCTGTGGTGGTCATGGCAGACTGGGTGGGTGTGGCCAAGGTGGGCATGATCACCTCAATGTTGCTCGTGGGGAGGGATGCCTGTGGGGGCCGGGCAGGGTGGGGGGAGATCCAGGGGGTCTCTGGCAGGTGGGGCGGTGGGCAGGAGGCTCGTCCTGCGGGGAGAGGCGAGGCAAGGCGAGGCAGGGCAGGGGTGCCATTGTCACAGGGCAAGGTGAGGCAGGGGCAGGGGCGGCTGCTGCCTGACACCATCGGCCCCTGCACACAGAGGCCAGCGAGCGCATGGGTGCTGGGATGCATCCAGCCACGTGGGACCTCGGCGAGTTAGCGGGCGGGTGGTTGAAGAGGGACGGTTGCCATCTCCAGGGCATGGCGCGCGTGCCCATAGAGAAGGCTCTGAGTGCCGCCTCTGACACATGTGCCATAGGTTCGCCACCACTGGTGTACAGTATGGTGTGAAAAATGTATTAAATATAAAATAAGGCTTTTACACTGTTATGTGCATAGTTTTTGAGGTTTATATTTTTCTGGTGTTTTTTGTGCTAATCATCCTTTACTAGAAGATTGTTTAGTTATTTAATCCTACTTCTAAAAAAGCCATATGTTCCTGACATCACAGGATTTATTTCCTGTGGACTCTAATATGAAATAAGCATGAAAATGATTTATTGAGCTGTTACCTGCAGAGGCTGGCTTAAATTAAGGGAAAATCAGCCAAGATAATTGTTAAAATGCATATGCAACTAGAGACTAGGATGAATAACTATTTGTATAAATAAGCTTATCAGATTTGCTAATGGCAAGTTTGTATATATGAATCTGAAAGTAAAGGAAGCCATATTAATTGATTTGGTTTTTCCCATTAATTAGATGAAATCCTTTATGCTTAATAATATTCAGTCAGTCAGATAGCAATGAATGCATGCATTTGGTAGTTTTTAATGAAGGTTTCTTTTAAATGATAATTCAATACAAGAAAAGAGGTTCCATTAAATGTAAATTAAACTTAAAATTATTTCTCCAAAAGTCCCTTTGAGTTCTTTTTATTCCTCAATGTACGATAAATGGCACTTTCAAGCTTTTGATTAAAAACAAAAACCTATGAAGAGTGTCTTTTATAGTGTGAGGGACTGATCTCTGGAGGCCGTTATCACCTCTCACAATGGTGACTTCTAGTTTGAATACAATTATACTCATTTGTCTAATGAGCGGTGGCCATGGTCATTTGTCAAAGAGGAAGAAAGGTCTTTCATTGGGATATTAATTTTGGCTCAGTTTGAATTGTGAATTGATTCTCTCCTCCCATAAGTTATAGTAACAATTTGAATTACTTTTGTGACTCTGTAAACTATGCCTTTAAACTGAGTAGCTCTTATAATGATTGCCTAATGACTGGCTCTACAAAATTGTATGTGTATGTGTGTGGATATTTAAATAATGCCCACTCCTTAGATTTTCTGTTTGTGTTTGCAATTCCTGTTTGCAATTCTTAGTTTACATATGAGAATTAAAGACATGTGCAAGACCACTAGCTGGAGCCCAAGGATAATTTTTCTGAGCCCAGTGTATCTTGTAAGTCCCCTTCCACATGCACACTGGCTTAGAAATGTCCTTTGTTTGATTTTGGCTTAGTATGCTTTATGAACTTGGCTATTATGGCTTTTAAACTATGATCTACAGTAGTGTGGTATGTTGTGCATCCAATGCACTAAGCTACAGTATGGCTTACATAACCAAAATTATTGAATTAAGTAAAATAAACTAGAATTATCTCAGTTTGCACCTAGTGGCTAAAAACCTCAATTTGTATGTATGGTTTCCTGGGTCATAAATGATTTTTTTTCCTCTTTTAATTCTGAAATTACATTTGCAGCATTGCTTGCCCTAGATTTTTCTGTCATGCCTTTACCCACCTATCCAATACCCCTTGGGTTCTATTTTGGTAAACAAAAATAGTAACAACTCTGTAATTTTTTCCATTGAGCATATCAAAAACCCAAATCCAGTACAATTGCAGTTTAGAAATCAACTAGATCACAGATGTTTTTTCAGGGCTTTTATTTCTTTTAAATCTTCACAAATCAATATATCTTTCCAAGACATGCTCAGAATAGCCTTTTTCAGGAGCTCTTGTAGCTGTGAAGATTATATTGCCGCAATTTGCTGGTAAACTGATTTAAAAACCGCTACATTTACTTCTTAAAACAACAATAGATGCATTCTCTTCTGATTAAACTGAAGGCACCTAGCTTATTATCCCACAGTTTTTCAAGAATTTCCTTAAGTATGTTCTGCAATTTAGCTTAATTTTCTCCTTTCTATAGAAATGTGCTTACCAACTAGATCCCATACCTCTGTTTTGGGGATATTGAAGAAAAGGTACCCTTTGTCCCTGTGTTCATAAGTAACCTTGTATTTTCAGATCCCAAAACAGACATTTTCTCTGGCATAGGAACTAGAATGATATTCAGAAATGTTATGATGGAAATTAAATTAAAACATACTGTGTGGCATTTTAAGATGATGTAGTGTGGTTTTCAAAAAAAACCAAACATTCCATAATTAAAAATATTAGTGACAGTATTTTGAATAATTAACAGTTAAATTATTATTTTAATACCAGAGGTGGAAAGCTAATATATTGGAAGCTATATGAAATATAGATGTTAAAATAAAGAAACTAAAAATAATTATCATACTGAAAGTAGTGAAAAAAGTGGAAGTAGCAGAAGCTATACAGACAAACAGGCTCAATATTAATTATGTGCTGTTGAATAGTTGTTTAATTTGAGAACTGAGGGATTTATCATATTAAGATAAATAAATAAATTCATAGCTACATTTGTTTTGAACATAGAAATGTATTGAAATTCAGCACTAGTAAATCACATATGATGATATGCTTGAAGACTGATTTCTATGGTCCTTTGATAAAGAAACTGCAGAGCAAGTTACATTCTATGCAAATGCTTAATAAGGAGCCTTGTATTATGATCAGGACAGTGTTGATACATTTGTGATTCAAACTTAAAATGCTGATTTGGAATTGTAATTCATTATACCATTTACATGATTACTGCATTCCACAAGTAGAATACTTACCTTTCTGGCTTAGCCTGAATAAATAGCTAATAAAAAGTTAATGAATTTGTAGACTCCAATCTGACATGGTAAAATATTTTATTTTGTGGAAAACTACAATCAAATATATACGTTTCTATTTCTTGGTTGTTAAAACATTTCTCATTTTTAAAATATTTCTCTTGCTTTATTATATAGAAAGAAAACAAAAACTAAAACAAAAAAGGGAAAGCAATCCCAAAACAATTAAAGGGAAAAGAAAAATAAGAAAACAGAAAAAAAGAAAAAAGCAGAAATGCAGATTCTACTTATAACAAACACTGCTCTTTTACATACATCATGAACTCTTGACTGCGTGGAATAAAATTGATCAATCTTTTTGTTTTATCCAAAACAGACAGAACACATGTCATAAATCCGAGACTATACATTCAGGCTGATACTGCCATTCCATCATAACAAAATTATTTTTTTGCTACTGTATGTCTCATGCTCAATAAATGAATATAGTTTACATATTCCATATGTAAGGTGTACAGTATATTTAGAATCACATCCACATCTTTAAGCTTTCTTTCTTTACCAATGAGCAAAAAAAAAAAAGAACCAACTTGTTACAAAGGCATCACATAATAGTTTATGAATTGATTTAAATCTAACAAAGAAACATATGTTAAATTACATATGGAGTGATAAAACTGAACATCAGTAAAGTTAAAATCTCAATAAGGAGTTAAATAAAAAAAACCTAAGAGTTTGTTCTTCTTATAAAACGTTCTTAATATCAATCTTCTTAAGTTATTTTAAAGCTATTAACAAAGGAAGCACATTCAGAAAGAAACTTTACTCCTGAATGGTAGAGAATATGTAAAAAGAGAAGTACAATTGGCTGAAAGTTTGTTTTCTTTTATAGCTGTCTGTAATTAGCAATGAAGTTTTAGTTCACCTTTTGTGATTTTGGCTCAACTAGCTGAAGGTTATAGGCAACATTTCTGAAGAGCACCAAGTTGGAGAAGGTTTTTATATTATAGTGATGGATGCAGTGTTTTTAAGGTATCGTGATTAGCCAGCAAAGAGAGGATAATTGCTGGACTTTAAAAGTACTGTGGTTGGCCAATGGCATGGATGCCAAACCTTCAGGCATGCATGCATGCATGCATGCATACAATACACATCTTAAAAGGCCAAAATCTTGGGATAGAACCTTATTGTACAAAATTTGGATGGTGTCACCCATATTTATCAATATCTTTCCGGTGGGAAACCAACATTTAATGAAATGTGACAATTTTTTGAGATGCTGGCTGTTTTATTTATTACATTTTTAAAAATGGAAGTAATTTTTATTTAAGTTTAGAATTCTGTTAATGCAATAGAATGGAGGCACACTGCCAATTCTTGGTTTATGTGGCAACCCCCAAAAACTGACGGATGGTGATGATGTGAAAAACAAATTCTTTTTTTTTTTTGAAGTAGTCTTTTTGTTGATTATTTTAATTTATATTCTGACTCCATCTGTGAGATTAGTTTTAATTCTGCTTAAGCAGGAAATAATTTTCTTTAAGTGTACGCTGTGAGTACTTCATTTGGGGCAGTGTCCTCTTGTAATACCTTTGTCCTGTCAGAAGGAGTCCTTTAGCTCACTTCACTTTAGTTTCTATAAAATGAAGATTTCCATAATTGAGCTATGAAGTAGCTTTAAAATAGCTTTAAAATAGACACCTTTACTTACCTTTTGACCGCAACACGGATCAAAATACTTTGTTGCCCTTGGTGGTTGTGGAGGTTAAGCTTCTGCATTATCCTTTGCTCACAAAGGGAGAGATGCTTGGCTAAAATGCTGGTTCTCCATGTCAAAATAAATGGCTCCATTTCAATGCTTTGTACACTACAAATAAAGGGTAAGATTAATTGCACTTAGGTTGTCATAACTTAGGAAGAATGCCTTCTTCTTAGTTACTCTACACACATGATTTGACCTGTGGCTCTTAAATCTGATGTGTATTCAGATGATCTATTCTTTCCTGCTCCTTTTTTCTATTCAGTGTGATAACCTTGTCAGTATAGGAGCCTGAAAGTCTCGTTCTATAGTTCAGCTTGTCGCCCCAGGAATATTTCCTGTTCCCCCATTGAACTGAAAGGCAGAAGAAAACTGAAGGTCATGGGTGTCTGGGGGAGAACGTAGGCAATGAATGAATCTCCTCTGTATTCTCTCCCTGTATTTCTCAAAACAACAAAATGTTCTATTTACTTCATGTAATAAGGTGAAATCCTGGATATTGTTCTGCTAGCATTGATTTCCCAAATCTGGTATTTTCCAAATCTTTAGGACCAAACTCCCTTGAACACAAATAGAGACTCTAGAAGGGATTCAGTCTTGTTAAGCCATAGATTGGTTCAACAAACTAAAATTAAGAAAACTATGGCTCAGATTTATAAACCAGATCTGTGTGAATTTCTGTACACACACACACACAGACAGAGAGAGGGGGGGAGAGATGTATAGACACATATAAAGATATACAATGAAAATTGTTCAATCAACAGATAGGATATATTTTTAAGAAAATAAATGCATTACCAGTTTAGGGATAGAAAAGCAATTTAAACGTGTTACATAAAATTGATTTTAGTGCAGTTTTAAGAAATTCTTTAAAAGTCTAATATTTAAGTAACAGATGGCACATTCAGTTTTGTTAGACTCCATAGTTATCATTGCTAAAAATCAGAAATGTGCTGATTTTCAAATGTGCTGATAGTAATGCTGCAACTAAATTTGAGATTGAATATTAGCTCTAGGAACAACTTAAAATGAAAACAAGTTTTATTGGTCATATGGAAGCTGATGAACTAAAATTAAGGTCTAAGTGATTGGAACTGGTTGTGCTGACAGAGACGACACTGGGCAGAGAAAATATAAACCAGTTATTCTCTCTAGGAAACATGGCATCTATTCTGAAGCACTGTAAATTATTTATCATGGCAACATAGTACTGTACGTAGAGCTTTATTAAGCTAATTTCAGTGGAATGCAATTCATAAAACATTTTTACTTTTTTCGTTACTTCAATAAGATTGATCTTAATAGATTACATGCAGTTTGCAAACACATTTTTCCCGTTTTGCCAATTTCATTTATCAAATTAGGATTCCTAAAATTTATTTTAATACTGTATTCATTAGAAGTAAATAAAAATACTGTGTGTTTATAAGGGGTGTGTATAGAAAACCTCTTACCTTGCATTTTAGTGAGCAAGAAAATTTATGCAGTAATTAATACAAACCTCCAGTAAAACAAGACAAGTATTAAATAGATTGATAAACTGAAGCCCTTGGCCAAAAAAAAATCTTCTAATGCAGAAAACAAAACTAAGGTAAGAGAATCATCCATGGTTTCCAATAAAGGATTTGGACTCTACCATTAGTGGTAGTGGTCTAAACTAAGAGAAGTGGTTCAAAGGATGGTATTAAAATATTGGCGGTTTTGCTTTGGGAAGAATAAGCTTAAGGGTTAGAGGTGAAAAGATAATCTGCTGAATGGGGTATATCCTGATTGTGGAATATAGAGGAAAATAATCTTAGTTGATGTGTATTCTAAGGAATTTTGTACTGAGCTGTGAGGGGTGACAAGGTCATCTACAAGGTCATAGCTGCTGCACAAGAAATGTACCTTGAGAGCTGTTGAGGTTTGAATGACTACTTTCTGCCGAACAAGCAGAGAATATAAAAGGTAGCAGGAAAAGCTAACAAGAATATGTCAGGTGAGTTGGGGAGATGTAGGAGTCCCTAACAACTTTTCCTCTAAATCAAGAATTTGCTAACCTAAGAGCCTAAGAAGAAAAATAAATACATGTGTTTCTAATGGTAGTGCTCTAAAGAACAAAAGTGAGGATAACTGATGAAGAATCCATAATCTGCAGTATTTGTAGTATGTTCAAAATATGTTTGCAGATATTGGCAGCAAAGATAAGCTCATATTAGTGCTTAAGGAAAAAGGCAAAGGTTTGGAGAATGATGGATTCCTAAAAACAGAAAGGATGCAACTATATACTCTATGAGAAGACCAAGAAAAGAATCATTGCAGTTTCTTGATTCATTACTGCACGGAAGTGAAAGAAATCTGTGCCAACCAGACCCATAAGTCAGAAGTAAGGATCAGATATGTAAAGGTGAACACCGGCTGAGAATTATCTAGTCCAGAGGTCCCCAACCTGTGGGCCACGGCCCACTACCGGGCCATGGGCTGTTGGCTGCGTGCACTTCCCCACTCATGCTAGTGTTGCGGTGTCGCACAGGTGCTAGCAATACCATGAGCATCGTACAGGTGCTAGCTAGCATCACGAGTGCACCCCCCACTCGTGCTAGCAGTGTAGCGGCGTGGGACTATTGTCGCCATGAGCACACACTCCCCCACTCGTGCTAGCATCACAGTGGCGCGTAGGTGCTAGTGTCGCCTGAGCATTGCACAGGTGCTCATGGCCCCATTTATGTCATGCGTGCACTCATGGCCCTGTTTGTGTGCTTGCAGCCCCCTTTGTGTGCACGTGGGCATAAAGGCGTCTCCACCCCCTCCCGCCAATGAAGAAAGGTTGGGGACCCCGATCTAGTCTATTGACAATTATTACTTGCTGCTAATACATATATGGATAAATGAAATAGCAAGGATCAGTCTTTGAAGATTTAGAAGGAAGCATGATATCCTAGGGCCTCAGAAGATTTTCTTATCTATTTCTTTGGTTGATGAAAGAAGAATACTGAAATGTATTACAGGTTATGCAGTCTGTGTCAATGGAAGAGATACAGTTTCTGGGCCAAGAACAGAGTTATCTAGATAAACTGGAGGCATGAGATGAGCTGTTCATGAAAAGGCTGGTAAAAATTTGTTTGGCCTAAGCATGGGATGATTATAAAAGCTTTGAACTGAATTCTGTAAAGTTGGTTACTGTATTTGTGAAAGACAGCCTGGAATTATAAATTGAATATGAGACAACAGATGTTCCTGCAAAGAAAGAAAATGCAGTTTTAGGCTGCATCAAGAGAGGTTTACCTTCCAAATTGTAGCATTTATTTGCTGCACTTCATTTTGCTTTGGTAAAATTCTATTTTTGTGTCCTGTTCTGGTCACTGCATTTAAAAAGGCTTCAGAGAAATTAGAGCTGTTTCAGAGAAGAGCAACGAGGTGATCAAGAATCTAGAACAGTCTTGTCAGTGAAGAGCTGTTAATATTTAGCCTTGAGAAAAGATAACTAAGGGAAGAAATGATAGCAATATTTAAATGCCTGAAAGGATATCACATTGAAAAAGATCAACCTCTATTATCTCTCATTCCAAAATGTAGGATGCAGAATAATAGACTTAAATTACAGGAAGGCAGATTCTGTTTGGATTTTAGAAAAAAAAAACGCAACTTCCTGACAGTTCACATTGAAACCAATTACAGAGAAAGTGGTAGGTTTCTATTCACTGGATATATTCAAGAAGAGACAGGATTTGTTAGGCCTAAGCCCAGAGATGACAGAGTGAAATCTAGTTGAGTTCAATCCTTTATTTGCTTACACCTAATGGACAGAATCTTGCCAAATTAAAGCTATAATCTTCTAACCTACTAGATATATCCTGAGAGCTTTTAGGGTGTGGCTACTCTGAACCTCTTCTCCCTCTCCCATCTAGTTTGGGACTGCACAGTGTCTTAATCTGGGCCTTTCTCAGAGAAAACTCTGTGTTGCCAAAACTCTTCCCCCCCCCCACTGCTCCTCCAGGTGCACATTCCATCACAAGACTAGACATTTAATTTGGATTTGTGCAATGAGTGGAGGATGGGGAGCTGGACTCTCCGGCATAAATGGCCCTTTTCAAGTTTGTAATTCTGTTAGCCAGTACCTTCAGAAGCCGATCAAAGTATAAGGAAACCTTAGAAGAAGTCCTTTATATTGCCTTCTGAAATACTCTGAAGATACAGTTTGAAAAATTGCTTCAAAACTAATCAGATATATTCTTTTTGCTTTATTCCAGTCAAATATTTAGCTGTAGCCTTTTGAACATCTTTCAGAATCAGTTCCACATCCAATATCCTCATGTCAGATGTAAACACCTGGAGAAAGAAAATTAAATGCACATTAAAAAAATGTAAAGCATGTACTGTACAGTATATTGCTTCCATCTACCTCGCCTGCCAGATTGTATCTCCACCGCAGAGATAATTTGCTAGTTGAAGTAGGGGATGGCTCCTTGACTTTCATTAAAGAAGAGTCAGTTGAAAGTACCATCAGTTCTTACATGGCTCAAATGCACATAATATGGAAATAGCTATGTCTGCCAGCTCTTGAAAATCTGAAAATGGTAACTAGTCTTTGCTTGATATGGCAGATAGGGCATTCATAAAGCTGCTTATCTTTATGAGTGCTCATCTTCTCAAATACTAATTTTAGTTGCATATAATTTAAGCAAAACAGTGATTATTTTAGTTTACCAATCATTACCTGTCACCAGCTCCACTTTGGTTTACCCAGAATTTAGAGAAAAGATAGTAGCATGCTTTTCATACCTACTAAGCCAGTGGTTCTCAACCTTTTTAATGCCGCGACCCCCAACCGTTCGTAAGTCGAGGACTAAACCGTTCGTAAGTCGAGGACTAAACCGTTCGTAAGTCGAGGACTAAACCGGTCGTAAGTCGAGGACTACCCAACCGGTCATAAGTCGAGGACTTTCCCTGCCCGGGAGTGCCGCGCATGCGTGGTTCCGCCCCCTGCGCCGGCCGAGGCGTAGCTGGCAAGCGGCAGAGACGGAGCAGGCCGACCACCAGCTGGCCCAGCTCAAGGGAGGTAAGGCACCTGCCGGAAAAGGGGAAAAAAATGGCGGACAGCCTTGCTTGGCGGCCCCCGTGAAATGGTCGATCGACCCCAAATGGGGTCGCGACCCATAGGTTGAGAACCGCTGTACTAAGCCAAAATGCGGTTGATTTGGTTTTCACATACCCTATCAAGTAAGACCATCCATGGAGATATGTAAGTAATAGTTTATGCTTAAACTTGTATCAATTCAGTCAGGGTGGCTTATACGATAAGTTGCAGTTAAGTGATCACATTATTTACATTACAGAGAAAGTAAGAAACTGCTGTTTCTCAGGTTTCCTGCATTTTTAATATCGCAGTTGAAGTGAGAATTGACGAGTGGCCTTCTTTGTAGTAGACCAGGAACACTTGTCTGTGTCTTGTGGAGTTTTGGTATCTGCTCCAACAATACTCCTATTCCCCACTGCATTTTCTTTTTTTTCCATTGAGCTACAACATCCACATTCTATGGGTGATTTTGCTGCTGTTATGAACATTTTCACTCTTGGCTGTCTGTCTCTCTTCCTTCTTCCTGGCCTGGAAGCTGTTCCTAGCAGAACCCATTCCAGAGCTTTCCAATTTCATTTCCTCTAGAAAAATTGGCTACAGTTTCCAGAATTGTGAGCCAGTACAGTATGGCCAACAGCAGCTCTAATCCAACATTTTTGAATTTCTGAATCCACAATTGGGTTGTAGTAGACTTTGGTGTACAATTACATGTTTGGTCTAAGTAGGATATTCTCTCCCTCTTTAATGCTCTCTGAATGACCTCTGCCCTGTTCTAGTTCAGAAGTAGAATGCTTGCTTTTTCTGAAATCCTATACCTAGTTCTACAAGTTGCTCTCTAATCCAGTGCTAGTGGGAAGGCTGTTTATGTCAGTACACTTGTGCAATGTGTGTGGGAAGGCTCTGCAGACTGGTTCCATCATGCTGTCACTGCCCCTCACTGTTCAATGGAATATCATAATTGAACGTGATTAGAATTAGTCATTGCAGTGCTCTGTGGGAAGTTGCTCCTGCTGCTGCTTTGTTGGCGTTTTTCACTCATAGCAACAATTGAGGTTTTAATTGTGTCACTAGGAGAGCATGTAATTAGAATTTGTTATTTTAGTTAAGGTTAGTGCATTGATAACTATTTTATGCAAGCCTATGTATTGTCTTGGGTTACTGACTTGAAGTTAATTTTCATTTCCAACCTCCTTTGTAAAATACATTTTTCACATGATTTTTCCTACCTTTTATAAATGGAATTATCTTTTTTTTGCACCATTAGGGTTTGTGGCGGTGTCTTTTGTTTTAACAGAATGAATGAAGAAAAAAAAATCCATGTTTGAAAAGAAATGATAGCATCATAAGAATAAGGTAGGCTATTGCACAGCTTCCAGTCCATTTAATGGGCTCTATGTAGGTGAACTTCTCAGTACATCATAACTTTGAGGATTTTTGCCCCCAGATACTTGGAAATGAACTGCTCATGGAAGTCTTTTTACAATGGCTACACATATGCTTGTTTCAAGCTAGTCTTCAGAACTATTTTGAGAGTCCTTTACGTTTAGACTATAGTAGTCCTTCAGTAGTATGAGTTGGGAGAGCTTGGCTCTTTTTGAATCTAATTTTGAACAACATATTAAATTTGGCT
This sequence comes from Protobothrops mucrosquamatus, assembly GCF_001527695.2. Lineage (NCBI taxonomy): Eukaryota > Metazoa > Chordata > Lepidosauria > Squamata > Viperidae > Protobothrops > Protobothrops mucrosquamatus. The sequence goes on along the minus strand of NW_015386225.1, from coordinate 540,801 downwards.
ACTTGTATTTTAAGCCACACACATTAAAATGATTTTTTTTTCATTTTGAAGTTTAGCATTGCTATTATCCTTTCAAAGTTTGGGTGATCTTAAAAAGAAACGTAATTGTGGAAATGTAGTTAATAAAATCCTGTGATTATTGCCTTTTTACAGACAGTTGCCATCACAGCACCTTGCTTATCCTGAGGGTGGAAGTCATTGGTAAAAAGTGTATTGGGAGTGTATTGCATTTCAGCATCTTCTGCAACTTGTCAGAACTAGCCATTTTAAAGATCAGTGGATGCCAGATTCTGTGCCTACTGTCACTACTCATATGATAGCACTTGTGTTGGTATAAGCAACCAAAACAAAAAAGTAGTTGTGAAATCGATCCCACTTTTAATTAAAATTCTTTCATTAGGAAGAGGGTAAATGCAACTCTAAATATTGCACATGTTTCTATATTCAAGTCAGAACTGGCTGATCTGGCTGTGCAGTTACGCTACAAAAAAGGAATGTAACTCCAAGGATGAATTCACTCTCAGCATTGAACTGTAGCTTCCTTTTCCTCCCTCCAGTTCTGTTCTTGGCACCTCCCTTGAATTATGACTTGTGCTTGTGAGCCATCTGCTTCCTCCTGCCCTACGCACCATTCTGATGGAACTGAAAAGGTGTGTTTAAATATTATTAAAATGAAGACTGACTGACTAGTTCCTGGCGTTTGAACTAGTCAGTTCAAACTATGTTTGCTTCGCTATCCAATAGCATTTTTTTAAAAAAAGGTCTTTGCATTCATTTTTTAAAGGAAAGTTCTGTAGACTGTGCATGTTTACAACTTTGCTCACGCATATAAATGAATGAAAAGTTTGCAATGAAGTAATTTTATGGGACACTGGAAAAACAGACAGGAAAACAATTCAAGTAGTTGTTATTTAGTGACCAGCAAATTGATTGTAAAGTGAAACAGCCACTAAGTGAAACTGTGATTGTGCTTATGAGGACTTTTAATGCAAGTCAGGCAAAATATTTGTTCAATTTTTTACAGGAAAGGATGATATGTAGAAATAACTTGCAGTTAATATTACTATCCCAAAATCATATTAATCAATCTATAAATATGAAAAACGCATACATAGGGCAACTTTAATAGAACAGCTCGTTGAGTTTTTAGCCTGGACAGAGTTTATCATTAAAACAGGAATTTTAAACATTAGCAACACAAGAAAGAAATGCAGTTTAAAATCAGAATCTGATTTATCAAACTTCAGTGAATTTTATTCTGAATTAAATCTGTATTGTAAGTGTGTGGGTGGTAGAATCGGGGTAGAACAGGGCAGTGAGCAATCAGGTGGACTCTATAGTATACTAGGGAGATGCCTTTCAAGTTTTTAGAACTGTACAACCTGAAGCCCCCTTTATATGTGTCATGACCTTGCACAAGTCTTTACATATTTATTACATACAGCTTTAGGTGCTTGCTTTTTTCCACAACATTAGGAGCACTGATTTTGAACTGTATGCCCTGGGCATACTATATGAAGGACTTGGGAATTGCTTAATAGTGAAAGTAATGAATTTTATTGTAAACCAGAGTGTTTTAAAGAAATGTTAATAGGAATGTATGTACTGATAGAGCTTTTATTGTAGCAGCAGTTCTAAACAGACATCCTAGGGAGTAACTATAATTGAATGTAGTAGGATTTTTAAGATAACATTATATGACTGGGCTACTAAGGCTTTTAAAAAGAAATAATAAGGCAGCTATTTATTCAACATATCTTAAAATATTATCTTTGTATAATACTATGTAGCTTGTTGACTTTTGCTACTAAATTAGCTTTTAAAGGCAAGTGAAGTAAAAATTGGTTGCCTAGCAACCTGTTCCAGATTAAAAGGTGAATGGGTCAATAAGTAACCAGCAGTATCATGTGACATTGGTCTGAGGATCTGTGAACCCCTAAAATGTATGCTGCTTGTTAATTTTTAATGTTCCATAAAATTATTGCTGATGGCTAACTTTGAATTATAATGATTTGTGAGCTGAAATATCTGAAGATAAATTTTTGAAAGATTAACTTCTCATTTCATTATTATACAAAACAGAAGGGATATCTTTTCCAATAGTGATAGATAGGATAAATGGGTTTCACAAATGGGCCTATGGTGTCATGGTTTCTGTAGTAACAAGTAGAATCACTTGTATGAATCATTGTTCATACAATCTGGTACGTTATAGTCATGTTTTACAAACCACCACAGTATTGCTCACACAACAATCAAAATGATGGCATTGAGTGATATGGCATTGAGTGATATGTGAATGGCATTGAGTGATATGTAAATCAGGGCCCAAGCAACCATATTTCTGTAAATGTCAATTCTGTTTCTTCACTGTATATTCCCACTGATTTGGCGAATGGCCATAGATTTTTTTCTTACATGTTCTACATACATGTTTTACTTGGGATGTGCTTAGAAGTAGACACTTGCTGTCTCTAAAGTGGAACTATTGTGAATCTTTGATTTAAGACAGAAATGGTACATAATCTTTCCAAATTAAAAAAATGAATGGTATAAGGGAAAGCAGTAGTCAATGTTAATTGTCTTTTAAAAAGCATGCAATGTGATAGTCTGTGATGATATCTTCAGTTGATGACTAGAGAAGGAAGAGAATAAAGTTCTCCAATCTCACCACCTGATACTTAGCAAAATTGATCTTGTTAAAGAAAAAGAAATGAAAATAGAACATACTATATATTTTGATTATCTGAAGCTTACCGTGGTCTCTTATATCCAGTTTTGAGATCACAAATGGAAGCAAATGTAACTGGCAGATATGTAACTTATCATAGCTATATTGCTGCTTTTGCCATTTTACTTGGGAATGTCAGACCTCTTATGGACTAGCAATACTAGTCCTGGTAACATTTCTTCTTAAAATAGAGTTTGTCATTTGGCTCACAGCAAGACATACCAGGAATGACATCACATGTCTTGGGTGACAAGCTTCTTTCTCTCAAGGCCATTATTATTGAAAGGCCTTCTTGTTGTCGATTGAAAGCATCCTGCTGCATATATGATGATGATGATGATGATGATGATGATGTTGGAAGGGACCTTGGAGGTCATCTAGTCAAACACATCTATGATAAGATGTGTTTGACCATAATAATGGTTCATGCAAAGATTTATAAGCATTTTCATATTGTCTAATTTGCAAGGATTCTGTGCTTTGGTGAAAAGAAGCAAATTCATTTTTACTCATTCTTGTGTACCATCAAATCCTGTAGAGCAGGGGTCCCCAACCCCCGGTCCTTGTACCACTACCAGCCAGCGGCATTCCAGCAAGTGGGCCGCACAAACAAGCAAAGCCCCATCGGCAAGATTCAGGCAGCACACAAAACCACTCACCCTCTGGTCCGTGGAAAAACCTCTCTCCATGGAACCCGTCCCTGGTGCCCAAAAGGTTGGGGACCTCTGCTGTAGAGCTTCCAATGGTTAACTTGTTTGCATAGGTAAACATCTATGGAAGGTAATATGAAAACCTTTATGGTAAAGAAAAATAAAATTAAATCAAACTATAGTAAGTACATGTTAGCAATGCATACATATACCTTGAAGTTAGATGACACAGTCAATTTACAAATGCTCTGTGAAAGTTTTGAGCATCTTTCTGAACCAGATCAAGGAAAGAACAAGCCTAACGGAGAGTCCAGATGTTGCTACGCTGACTGTCCATATTAACTGACTATGCTGCTGATCCCTAATTCTTCTGATAAAGGATTGTGAAATGGCACATGGGGAATGAAGGGAGAACATGTTTGTTCTCTTTCCTCTCTTAACAGGGGTTATGGTTTGTCAAAGGAAGCAGAAGATTTGTAATGGGGTGGTGTTGTACGGCATGGCTTGACATGCAGAGGCCCTGTTTTGTTGTTATAAAAGGATGCTAGGCCACATGGCCAAACTTAAGAAATTTGCCTTCATTGGTGTGGGTTGGGGAATATTTCCAACACTGAAAGCATTTGCTTTAAAAAAAAAAAAAGAGAGAGATCCCCTGAAAAACAGTGCATTTGCTATGGCAAAAAGGCACCTTCTCTCTAGTTTCCATGGTAAATACTCCCCCGTAATTGAGTCATAGACACAGGAAGTTCTATAAAAGAAACAAATGTCTTGAGCCCACCTAGTAAGGCTGCCTGTGTTAGTAGTGCATGTACTTTGCACAACAAATACCAATGGCAGAACCAAAGCACATAAAGGCCAAATTGTTTAACACCTCTGTTGTGTACCTCCTTAGTTCGTAGGGATGATCAAAATGATTCATATCATCTGGATTTTTAAAAACGTTTAAAATTTTTGTAAGAAAATAATTGAGCCAGTTTAAGGAAGAGATTAGCAGGGGTCGGGACCTTGGTATGCTGCAGATCAGTGGGAGGGAAAATAACAGGATTTGGTGTAACATTGTTAAAGAGAGCCATTATGATGTATTCAGAATTTTCTATTGCTTTCTTATTTTGTATAGAAGATAATTCCAGTTCAGTAGGGTACTGAGGAACTCTGGCTAACTTGAAATACCATCACGACAGACTAATAAAATATACTGTCCCGTTTCAATCCACATGCAAGAAAGTTTTAAGGACTTTATTGAAAGTCTAAGCCCTTAATATTAATTCCCCAGGTTCCCACTCACACCCAAGGCAAAGTAATGTTGAGTCCAGCAATGCTCAGTCTAGGTACCAAATTCAAAAGCAAAGGCAAGACAAGACCCACAAAGTCCATAATCCAGGTCCAATCTGAAATCCATGGTATGAGTTTAAAATCCACGAGCAAGTCTGAAATCCAAATGCAGCACAATTCAGAGTCCAGGAGAACCGAAGTCACAAAGACGAAGCATGCACAGGGCAGGAGAACAACCCTCTGCTCCACTCGTCTGACTAAATAGGTGCTTGCTGGTGTAGCTCATCGGGTAAGGCTGCTTCCTTGCGAGTAGCCTCGCCAATCTCCATTCAGCCTGCCTCTCTTCTGCCCTGCGCATCTGCGGATCAGGTTGAAGAGGCAATCCCCACTGGCCACCTGCAGCTGTGCACCTTCATCTGAACTTCCAGTGGGGTCTCTGAGCTCTCCCACTGCAGCTGTGACTCTCCTTTTTCTTCTCCAGTGGGACGTTCATCTGGTTGCCCCTCAAGAGACTCCTCTGCTACGCCTGGCCTCTCTATTCCTGGCTTGGAGCCCTCAGCAACTTCCTGGTGCTTCTCCGCAACCCTCCCCCCCTCGGAAGTCTATGGAGTTGGCTCTTCCTTATCATCTGAGCTGGCATCTGGGGAAGCCATCACATATACTACCTTATCACTCTTACACTGGAGTGACTACTTAAGATTTTCTGGAGCAAGTACCTGGAGGAAAACATCATTCTAATTTCTTCCCTTGCAAATGTAAGAACTGTACCATTTTTGACACCATCCCCACCTACCCAAGTGAGTAAAAGTCAATGGGATTTGTTGTGGAAGCATTTATCTTTTCTTACAATTCCATGTAGGACACACAAAAATGAGATTAAAGCTTTTTGTGAACCATTGTATATTAAATTCTGCTCAGAATAGGGTTACCTAATGTCCGATATGTCTAGTAGGCATAGCCTTAAAAGCAAATTTGTCCAGCTTTTGAGTGCCTTGATTTCAATTTTTGTTTTTCACAACAGTAGTTGTTCAAACTTTCATGCAGTACGTCTTTGTAAATTGTATGTTTCTGGTTTCTCATCTGTCAACCGACAGACTCAACAATTACCGTAGATTTATGTGAATTAATGTATTTTCTGATTCCAGCAATCAGCTTCAGTCCAGCCCCTTCAAATCTATTACAACTGTAGTCTGTAGATCACATCACTCATCAAAAGTTGAAAAGCACACCATTGTCGATTCTATATTATCACTACTGTAGTATATGTGCTTGAAAATAAAGATTTGTTAGAAAAAATACTATGAATGAAAAACCAATCTTTCTGATGCTGAAAAAGTAATTTCATATACAGTACATGTAGTAAGCCTAAGTACATATTTTGTAGTTTTTTTGCTGTGATTTATTTTGCAGAAGCCAAGAAAGCTAAACAGTTGATGCGTCCTTCCTTTTCCTTAACTTTCCAATATGTCTCCCTTTAGCTGTTTAGCTGGGTAAATCTAACCCAGAAGAACGGAAAGCCAATTGAACTGAATTATGTTGCAGTTAGAATGTTGTATATAGATAAAATTGCCACATGGTTTAATGCCACCTAGAAATTTCAAATGATGAGGTTTTATTAGTACTCCTTCTCTTCTCTTTTCAATTAATGGAGAGTTTGCAAATTTGCATCTTGAAGGAATGGGTATTGCTTTCAGTTTTATGCAACAGTATAAGAGTATGAGAACAGGTTACAAGTTACAGCAAATCTTAAAAGTTGTACAATATTGGCTTACGAAACAGAAGAGTGGGAAGGTTTCTCTATCAAGATCAGATATTATTGTTGAGCAAATAGCCTAGTTATCTTGTCACTAGGTGTATTTGTTAGCAGGAGAGAAGATCTTCCTGTGTATTGTGCTTTAATTATATTTCAGATCGCCACCTTTCTTACTCGTTAACAACTAACTTAACACAGAAATACTTTAAAAATGAAAAGAAAGATTGCTTTCAGAAATGCTCAGCAGTTCAAACAATTTTCCTTGTTTCGGTGGCCATTTAAAATTGTAACATGACTTTAAAAAGTGGGACAATTGAAAAAATTGGATGGAAGGGTGAGATACTTTATTTGATATTATTCTGAGCTCTGCATACTAGTCAGAAAGCAACAAGAGTTTTACTGTTTTCTGGACTTCCGGTTTGCCGCTGTGGCCGCTGCAGACACTTGGAAGGCGACTCCGTCTTCCATGTCCGATTTTCCTTAGCTGGGGGACCCTGGAAAGGGTCGAAAGTCGCCCTGTAGGGGTGAAGAGCAAGGAGGGGACTCCTGCTTGATCATGGGAGGGCGTCAGCCCTCCTGCTTGATCTGGGGCAGCCCTCCAGACTGGCGGAGAAAAGACCAGCCATAGCAATATGGCTTGTCACTAGGCTGCAAACAGCCGAAGTCAAATCTACTATCAAGCACTCTGAAAGCAATGCGGATGAAACTGGGTGAGATCTGATCTTTACCCCAAGTACCTTCTTTTCATGTAAAGGCTGTTTCAAGTATCTTTCCCCCTGTGAGGAGAGAGGGAAGGGAATTTCTATCCCACCCTCTAAGAATAGCGGCATCTGACTATCCAGGAGAATCAAAGCATTAAAAAGAACAACTTTAATCTAATTGGATTTATATTTTCCTGAAAACTAAAATTTTTCCTATTTCTATTGGAGACTTTTGTTTTTATCTACAAAAAAGAAATAAAATTGGAAAAAGAATTAGAAAAATTCAGGACTTAAAAAACTTTAAATGACATCGGTGACATTTTGTGGTGAAGCTTGGTATTGCAATTTGTTATTTCCTAAAAAGAGACTTGGCCCAAAGCCCAGACTTAGATAAGACTTTCCTGACCTTGGAACCATTTGTGAGAAGATTTAGCTGTAAGAGAACAGCTGGGCAGAAAAATTGGCCCACTTGAATTGTGACTGTAAACTTTTACTGACTTTTGCTTAACAAATAACTTTTACTAGAAAGACTATTTACAAATAAGTGAAAGAGATGGATGAAGACCAGGAAAAGATTCTTTCTATGTTGAAAGCAATACATGAAGCACTCTCATAGCTTGTGATAAAATAAGACCTAAAATAAAAAATTAAGATGCCAGCTTAGATGCACAAAGTCAAATTTTGACTACTACTAAAGAACCAACAATGCAGAAGATAACAGAAGAAGCAGGACAACCAAATATGAAGATAGAGGACTCAATTGACCATCAAATACACCTGATGGAAAATCCAGAAAAGGAAGTGACACCATTGAAAATGGAAATGACTTTCTATATAAATCAGAAGAAATTTGAGAAAGAGTTTTACTGTTTTCCAAGTTACTTTGTAAGGTTATGATTATGGTGAATTTGAGATGCTTGTAAAGCTATTTCTGATATATCTCTCAAACGTACTTACCATCTTTTTATTATGCCTGAAGGAAGGTAAAATATGGTCACTTATGAGGAGCACTTTTGTAGACTCCTGTTTATTTTGGCAATCTAGAAAGCTAGTTTAACAGTCAAGAGAAAAGATGATAAAACCTACTGAAACTGATTCAGAAATTTTCACAACCATAGCTATAGTATCCTACCCTTTCATTGTGGATGAGAAAAAGTTACCAGTTTTTTATATATGTCAGGAACATCATCATCTAGAGCAGTGGCCCTCAATCTCTGTGGCTTGGTGGCCTGGCTGGGAGAGGGGAACATGAACAGCAGGCCAGCAGGGGGGGGAAGGGGAACATGAGCAGTAGGCCGGTGGGCATATGTGTGTGTGGGGTGCTCGACTCGCACGAGTGGTGGGCCAGTGTGTGCCAGCTCACCACTCACATGGCCCAGTTGCAAATAGACCACAGCCCAGTAGTGGGCTATGGCCCAGATGTTGGGGATCCTGATCTAGAGGCAGACTTATGGGTAGTATGAAAATATTCCTTGAGAAAGCAAGCTTAACTGAAAGGATTAATCAATGGATTTTGTAGATTATTTTTCCTTGGTGATACCCTTAGTTTAAGTAAGTACAAAAACTCAAGGCCTTAAAAGTTTAAGTTTGGTTTGTATCAGATTTTACTATTATGATCAAAATTAAGTTAAAGGGTAAGTTATATTTTCTGTGGTTTTTTAAGGTAGACAATATACATTGTAGAGAATGTACATGTAGCAGATTTAGTCCTTACAAGTAGATCTTGAAAAACTACTCCTTAACACCCTGGACAAGCATTTCTTATTGCTAGTAATAATACCAGGCTAGATGAACTCCGGAGAGGACAGCTTCCTAAAATCTATTTATGCTGCAATGTTATGGCTGGGAAAAATCAAGCAGGATGCCTTGGTTAACAATTGCATGGCGTGCAGCATCTTCCATGAATGCTATCCCTTGTTAGTAATTCAGCTCCACTCACTGACTGTGCAATTAGAATACATCTCTTTCCTCTTTTCTACTACTACTACTTTTCTACTATACATTGGAAGTTTTTTTACTTGCTTACCCATCCTGGACAGCAAATATAAAGGGATACCACAGGCTGAAAGACTCTGTCCCTGTGATTCTGGAGAGCTGGAAACCTCTGGACACATCCTTCTTCATTGTTCTTTTTATAGAGACATTCAAACAAAATTTATTTTCCCAATAATTAATAGGAAACATGGCCATTTGACGTCGTTTATCTTCAGTGGTCGCTTAAAGACAACAATTGTAGTCACAGTGCAGGTAGCCAGATTCTGCACAGCGGCACTAAAGATTCACTGCAACTTGATGAATAATCCATTATAACCATTTTATATAATTAATGCACCAAATCTTTTGATATTATCACCCTTTGCATTTTAGTACCTAAGAACTATAGGCTTTCCCCAGTGTAAGGATTAATATTACATTACAGGCTGTGCTCTTGTTTAAGTGATAGATAGGCTGCCAAATTAGGATTTCAACAGAGTTTTTATTAGTTATTTGCTATTATTTTATTCTAGAACTTTTAACTACATACTCTTTTGAGTATTTTTAATTGTACTGGTCCACGACTAATAAATATTTGATTTGATTTGATTTATACTTATTCATTAAATACAAATGCAGCATAAATTTAGCAGTACAGGAGCCCTCAATTTGTTTAACAGTAGTTTGAAGCTCCAACAGTGCTAAAAAAAAAGTAATCTGTCTGCATTTATGACTCTGCAGTGTCCCTGTAATCACATGATCAAAATACAGGTGATTGCCAACTTGCATTTATTTACAACAGTTGCAGTTTCCCAGGTTCACATGATTGCCTTTTGTGATCTTTCCAGGGTGTTCCCAATGAGCAAAATCAATGGGGGATTCACTTAACAATTGGATGATTTGCTTAATAACTGTGGTGAGCCATGGTGGCGCAGGGGTTAGAATGCAGTACTGCAGGCTACTTCTGCTGATAGTTGACTGCCAACAGTTCGGCAGTTCGATCCTGACCAGCTCAAGCGGTATATAAGTGCTATTGCTATTGCTCTTTGCTTAACAACTGTGACAAAAAGGTCATAAAATTGGGCATGATTCATTTAATGACTGCATTGCTTTGTGTTGGAAGTTCTGTTCCCAATTGTAGTCATAAGAGCTACCTATATTCTTATTAAAAATAAATACGAAAACCATCCATTTTTATAAAAAATAATAATAAACCCATTTCGTTTACTGTTAAGCAATTACTGTTAAGAAGATCTGGGAACAAGACAGCAAATATGTGTTATCTTTGGAATAGAATCTTATTTTCGTTGGGAGTAGGATTTCCACAAATACACATACATTAAAAAAATGTTCAGAGATTGATGGATATATGGTTTTTTACTCTCTAAGGAGAATGTCTGACTTGCAGTGAGTGAGTGGGATTTCAAGCTTGGCTGACCAAGACGTTGTTAATAAAAACTGCCAGTAAGGAATGCCATATTGCAGCAATTAATCATCTGTCTCTCATATTTTCCGCTTGCACTTGAATAAGTGACCCGTATTAGAAAGTAAAGGTTGGTAGTTCTCTTCATAAGTGTCAGAAGTACCAAAAGGCACCTTATTCAGCTATGGAAATATTATTTAGTAGATTGTTTTCAATTTGCCAAGATGTGTGTGTCTTTTGTCTTAATACTTTGGTAATTAAAAATTGTTATTTTCTTGTTACAAACTTTCTACATCAGTATATGTTACATCTGGCCCATAAATGTCTGCTTCTTTTTGGAATAATATTTCTCTTAATCTAGGTCAGTGTTTCTCAACCTTGGCAACTTTATGATGTATGTACTTCAATTTTAAGATAAATGGACTTCCAAATTGGCTGGGGAATTCTGGGAATTGAAGTCCACGCATCTTGAAGTTGCTAAGGTTGAGAAACACTCATCTAAGTCATACTCAACGTGGAAATCTCTGTGTTATTCAGTCGATTTATATAACACATCCACATGAACTTTCTTAGAATTTTTCACAATCTCTGACTACCCAGGAAGACCAGTTTCCAGAAATGTCTGGTTTTCCTTTGGAACTGTTATATCTATTTATATAACTTATCAAGTGCAATCTATGTACCTTCAGACGATTCTGAGTTGACATTTTATATATATTACATCATTGATTACTTTGGTCTTTGGAATCTTACACTATTTTCTGAGAAAGTTTTTCCAGGGGAAATAAGTTTTGGAACAAAATGAGCAAATTGTCAGGAGGCCAAGTTAGTCTAATATGACATACTGATCATTTGAATTTCCTTTCTTTTTTAATTTTTTTTTATTGTAAGTTTTTCAACAGAATTAAAAACAGTACAGATTTTGAATTTTAGAAGAATAAAAGAAAAGTAATAAAAAAGTGAAAAATATGGAAAAGGAAATAGAAAAAAAAGGAAAGAAAAGGAAAAGAAAATTCGAGTGGTTTCTGATCTTGACGGCAGTTATAGATACATTTATATTTTACTCTCTCTTTCTCTAAGTTTACATCATCATTTTCTTCTTTCTAATTACCAAAGATATAAATCACAAGTTCATTTTTCTCTTCTTTCAGCAAAATCTCCATAAGAGGTTTCCAGTCACTAATAAATGTAGCCATTGATCTTTCTGTAACCAAACAAGTTCATTTTGCTTTCTCTGCTAGTTCAGTCATTTTTACCAACCAATCCAATGTGTATTTCAGAGTCTTTCCATTTTTGAACATATAATAGTAATCAGATTATTATAGAAATAATCTTGCCTTGTCAAAATCTTTATCTTTCAAATTTAGTACTGTCCTCTTTATTCATTTTATAACTTAATTGAAATCTTGATTACATTCTTTGCTGTTTTGAAAAATTTAAAAGTGTTATTTTCCTCTTTATTTCACTTTCTTTAACTCAGAAGAAAAGCTGGTTCACTGAGAAGTTTTCTTTGTCCTGTTGTTTTCAATGAGCTCTTTTCAACTGTAAATTGATTATATCCCAAAGTAATTAAGTAATTAAGAAAATGTGGATTGGTCTTACTTAGTGTCATTCAGGCGAATGTTTTCTCCCATGACCCTCTAGCTACTCTACCTATAAGAAGACTACAAGACTTCTATCCTGCAGTATCCTCTTGAGAAGCAGCTATCCAGTGTGCAGATGGGCAAACTCTTGTTCTCTCCTTTATCCAGAAAGACTTTTGCCAGCTAGAAATCACTGCTAGCCAGTGTTCACTTCAGTGTGCCATTTTTGCTTCTTCAGAGAGATCTAGTATGCGAGAGAACTTCACCTGGAAGCAAATCATTTGAATTTCCTTAGAAAATATATATTAGCAAAGAGTCTATCTAGTGCAGGGGTAGTCAACCTTGGCTCTTTTATGACTTGTGGACTTCAACTCCCAGAATTCCTGAGCCAGCTTAGCTGGCTCAGGAATTCTGGGAGTTGAAGTCCACGAGTCATAAAAGAGCCAAGGTTGACTACCCCTGATCTAGTGCATCTTCTGTTGGACAGACTAGTAGGAAAGAGTAACCAGAGAATCATCATAACAGAATTATTAGGAAGGCTGAGAATTATGATTCATATGGATCAGTCTGTAGAGCTAGGTTGCCGGTTTCAAAAGGTAGATTTTTTTTCATACTTTACAAGTAATCTAGCCTCCACTTTTTCAGAGGAGCATATAGATCCACATGTTTTGCATGTGAACAAGTTGTATAGCAAACGTACTAAATATGTTAATCACGTCTGTTGTCTTGTAATACTACTGTCTAAAACATTTTGAGGTTGTATACCTACATGCATAATATTCCTGTGTATCTGTATATTTGTGTGTTTTCATTAGGTCACAAGTGACATGAATAATTACAGAGATATAACCTGTTGAACTGCCACCTTGCAAATCTGTGGAATCTAATACTTAAAACAAGGCAAGGCATAATACCATTTGCTTCCGTAGGAAGATTGGAGTCAATGTGTCTGTGTCCTAGTGAGATAGGTTAAAGATGCTTAATTTTAGGTGGATGCATCTTTTAAGTTTTTTTTTAACTTTAAATGCTTGTGCAGGCCATTTGACTGTTCCTTCTTGACTCCTCCTATCTTAAAAACAACAACAGGAAATCCAGGCCCTGTTTCTTTAGTGTACATTCAGCATATATTCTGAACAATTTGGATTTTGACATCAGTAGTTTGTACTTTGCTTCCAGTTCTTGACATATTTGAGAACAAGAAATCAGTAGTTCTTACTTCACATGCAATACTTAAATAAACCAGAGAGGAATGGTTTTATTAAGGTTTTTCCTCTGTCAGGAGGATATATTACACCAGACATGTCAAACTCGCAACGTCATGTGATATCGCGCAACGTATAAGGAGTGTTTTGCCATTGCCGGCAATGGGGTGGTGCGGCTTCTGTGTGATGCGTCTGGCCCATGGGCCGGCAGTTTGACACCCCTTTATTACACTAATGGGGACGGATATCCATTTTCCTTTTCTACTAGCAGCTTCTCATATCCTCCGCCAAGTTTTGAAATGACTGGTTGAATGTCCTATGTCAGGGGTATCAAACTGCTGGCCCATGCTGAAACCACCCCCACCCCATTGCCAGCAATGGAGAAAAATTCGTGATATGTCGTGACTCATCACGTGATGTTGCGAGTTTGACACCCCTGCCCTATATCATCTTATTTTATTTGGCACAGTTCTTTAGCAGGATTCAGTAACTGCCTATGTAAATATCTCATGGCAAACTCTTCTTCAGTTCCTCTTGATGGCTAACAGACAAATAAATATGGCTTCCACAGCAGTTCAGAAATAACACTTTTGTCTATAAAGTTGGTGCATAAGCTACTATGTATAATTTTTAATCTTGGTTGAAGATTTGTCTTCACTGAACATCCAGATATGTTGGATTACAACTGCTGGAAATGATAGAACTTAATATTTGGAGAACTTCTGTATTTCTTTTTCAAATGATTCTTAGGCAGGTGAGCTCACCTATTATATATGTATTTTCATGTCCTTTAGACTCTTTGCGGTGCTGATGAATTAAATTCAGGGTGACCAAAACTAAATCTGCAAGTTGGTACATGCTGTGTACTGATGGCTTTGTGCAATTCTATTTCTCAGATTTAAAGCTGCACAGTGACACAATGCATTTCCTGTTTCCCTGGCTCATATACATCATACTGTAATGCTTTCCTTTGCTCTTTGTTTATATAGATCTAGGCTAAAAGAAAGGTATTTGAAAATTAAGGTACTTGTTAGGACTGGATAAGCCTTTGTCTGGTTTCCCAAATGCATTATATTGGAAGATCTTCTCCTTTGAAGTATGTGGTAAGAATAGGTTGAGAGATAAATTGAATCCTTCAATACAATATACAATTGTATGAGTCATGAGAACCTGGGAAAGGATCAGCCAGTTAAAGAGTGAAGATTTAAAATGAAAAATGGTGCTCCAATTAGGGTTTGAAGAGAGTGGTAGTGGAAGAAAGCATATCTGAACAAGAAAGGATTTTGATGTGCATGAAGGGTAATTATAGATTACTTGTGTTTTATTAGCTCAGTGCCCAAAATCTTGTAAGAACTCATAATGGGACAAACACTTCCTTACCAAGGAGTTCTTAAATGGTATACAATCTGGGCTGAAATTACAAGCTTTTATGTAGAGGGCTGGAAGTTTGTCAAAATTATGTTGATTTTCAGTTTCAACACAATGCTTTTCAGCATTCTCCCATCCTTCATGTTTTAATTACTGAACAAATCTGTGCTTCAGTAGATAGTTTAAGGCAGTGTGCAAAACCTGGGACTATATAAATTAAAAGAGCTTTGAGAAGTTGGTTGATAGATGGATTTTATGCAGTTTGTTCTTCCAGTCCTTGAATTCAGTGATTGGGTTCATTGAGTTGGTAAAGATGTTATTGATATATAATTTAAACAATGAATTGTGAACATTGAATTATTTCAGTTATTGACTTTCACTGATCGGGAGTTACATTTAATGGCCTAAATGGTCCCTTCCAACTCAGAGATTAAAATGATTGTAGAGTCAACTCATTAAGTATTAGAACACTTAGATTTGTAATGTACCAGATTACTTGAAAGAGAGGAGAAACATAGTCCAAATAATGGAAATATGATATAACCTAACTTAACCTATGTCATCTTTATATTGTTTTCCAATGCATATTCCTTTAATAATACTTCTTTGTTTAGAAGATAGAGAGAGCCAGGTATAGTGGTTAAGACAACAAGCTAAAAACTGGAAATCTGAGTTTTACTCTTGCCTTAGGCATAACATCAACTTGGTGTCCTTGGGCCAGTCACACTCTCTCAGCCCTAGGAAACAGGCCATGGCAAACAACTTACAAATTTTTGCCAAGAAAACTGCAGGGACTTCTCTGGGCAGTTTCCCAGAATCAAGACTGATTTGAAGCCACTTTAAAAAAACACATACATATATACATAAACCAGCTTACTCTATTTGTTCTTGATAACTGCTTCTTCTTCCTTCCTTTTCAAGCAAAACAGAATGTGTTTTCATTTTTTTTTTTACTGATAATCCACATTCCTCTTGTAATTCAAACACATTCTTTCTCTCTTAGGTAGATGTAGACCTAGATCTGAAGCAGTGAGGAATTCATCTGTTGCATTAGAAACCAGTGTTTTCATATGATTTGGACTGTAATAGATAACAAGCTGCCCTCCAGATGTTTTGGCTACAACTTTGATAATTCCTGACTGCTGGCTGCAGCTAATGAGAGTTACAATCCAAAAATCTGGAGGACATTAGATAGTTTAACTCTTATTTAGAGATTAAGTTCATATACTTTTAAGCTCTTTTGTGAATGGGGCTTGTACCCAAATACTGATTTGTCTGATTTTGATAATGATATTTGAATATTATAGGACTAAATTTAAATTTATGCTGTGTCTAGTATCTTCATGGTAAGTGATAATAAATAAGTCCAAATCAGTCTCCAGCATTATGAATGTTTCATAATATTTTTATTTTATTTTTACAAAACAAACAAATAACTACTAACATGAACTAACCATTAGAAAGAAAGATAAAGAGGAAACAGGTAGATAGAAATAGGGATGCAGAACAATATAAAGAAAAAGAAAGGAAACAAAACATATGTATAAAAAATAACTTCCAACTTCTTCCAAGATTATAAGAAACTCATTAAACATTTAGTTTAATACTATAATATGATGTCCATTTTTCCCCATAAGGAAAATTTTAAATTTTAACAATGGTTAAATCCCTATGTCATAATTTGAATTTTTTTCCATTTCCTGCAAAAATTCCACAAAAGACTTCCAATTTTAGATACATTTCTTTAGTGAATTTTCTTTATTTCTCTCTCTCCCCTATGCCATTTAAACTTGTACCATAGATGTTTCTGAGTTTTTGGGGTTGGCCTTGCCAATAAAGGATTCTTCAAGTTTTACACGATATACCTGGGGTCTAGTAAAAGTAAAATTTAGGTAAGAATAAACACAAAATGTTATCTGATTCTTTGATCTGCAGTTGCTTAATGCATAATTAAATCTGTACAACG
Organism: Protobothrops mucrosquamatus; assembly: GCF_001527695.2. Lineage (NCBI taxonomy): Eukaryota > Metazoa > Chordata > Lepidosauria > Squamata > Viperidae > Protobothrops > Protobothrops mucrosquamatus. The sequence continues at coordinate 524,178 of NW_015386225.1, read as the reverse complement.
ATTGGCCTGGTCGTGAAGGGGCCATTCTTTTAAAAGCATCCATCAAGAAAAAACAGTTTATGTGTATTTTCTTACAATTCTGCTTATAGCCAGAGCTGCTAAAATGGTAACGATTCAGAGGGGCAAATGGAACATTATTCCCTGAGTTGGGCAGATGGCTGTGACTTTTGTAGCAATGGTATTAATAACCTCAGTAGGCTGCACAGGGAACAAAATGTGAAGTGATTGAGTTTATTTTGGATATGTTTATAGTGAAGAAACAACCCCATATTTTACTCAAAATGGAAAAAGTTGTTGCTACCTTGAATATGGGACAAATAGAAAGTCGTGTACATAATAGTTTAAAAAATAATGACACACAATAATTTTTAAACTGGGGAGAAACTGAAAATAAGTGTTATTGGGTACTAAATGAAAGAGATATGTTTCCATAGTTCAATTGATGTAGATTAATAATCACAGCTTTATGGATAAATTAATGTACTGTAGAAAAATCATACATTTTAGGGGGACAGTTTCACAGGATTATCATATACTTTACCATCAACTGCTGTAGACACTAATAAAAATAGCCCCAAGTCAGGCCAAAAATATTGAAATGTGAAGAGTATCTCCAAGTGTAAAGGCATTAAACTACGATCTCTTCTCTCTCTGAGTAATATAAACAAATGAATATTATTGTACTGTAGCTGTACTGCCTTTATAAAGAGACTACCAGTGCCATAAAGGGAAAAAAGAAATGTTTTCATATTAGAAGAAGCTTAATCTGATTTCCACCCCTGATGTGTATCTATGTGTGTCATTTAATTTACAGCTTTCAAATTGAACATCATCTTTGGGAGCAGTTTTTCCCTCACAAGATATGTATTGCCCTAAAGACATGCTGGCGTTTTAAAATATGATGTGCTAAATTGTTGCTGTTGGGCCCTCTTCAGTGTGTGACCTGGAATGCTAACTTCAAGATTGCGCAGCATCAAGGGCATTGAACAGCTTTTCTCATGGAGCCAAGGTATTTTTTATTATGTAGCATTGCAAATCCTTGTTTTAAACTTAATGCATTAGGTCTGGATTTGAATAGTCCCATTGGTTTGGTCCAACTAGTTTTTCCCAGTAATTACCTTGTGTTTATTTTGGTTAAATCTGCATTCAATCCATTCAGTGATGAACAATTTGCATGTTCATTTCGGGATTCTAAGATATTCAGTGAGTGATGCAAACATGAAAGGAAATTTGCGGCTGCAAAACTAAGCACATTCTTGTTACCTTACCGTATACCTATTTTGAGGATGGACAGTACTTTAGTGTCAGAGCATATCCTGTACATCCAGAAATCCCAGATTCTGTCTCTAACTTCTCTAAGTAGAATGGGGAAACATCTGAAACCTTGGGAAAATCTGCCTATCAGTGTAGAAAGGTTTTCTCCAGCTGATTGGCAAGGAAAGTGCCAAGTTGTTGCCCAATTATACTGAAAAAAAAGTGCAAGGTTAAGAAGGTAATATTGTCCCAAACTGTATAACAAATTGATCTAAAATAGCTTAATATATTCTTATTACATTCTTTTATTATCTATATATGTATAGCAAGTCGTAATATATATATTTTATGATGCTACACATCCTATATTTCAGAGTGCATGATTTATGAATCAGGACGACATTTCTCAAACAATTATACATCCAAGTTTATTGTGCTAGAATTGCTTTAATACTTAAGAAAATTACATGAAAATCTTATCAAGGTTTCTTGCAAAAATGAATTGTCATGGTTAATTTTACATGGAACAATAGCCCGCCCCCCAATGTCTTTCCTTATGTTGCTAAACAATCTAAGCTGTAGACAATTCCTTTCAGTTTCCCAAGATAGTTACCTAACGTACCCAAGGATGACATACATCCATGCTACAAACCTGTGCAAATAAAAAAATGGCTTTATTTCTACACAGCCATCACTCTGAAATTATGGAGCCATGATGTCAAGTGAGCTCATCAGATTGCCTTGCTTCTAATGGAGAAATTGCAGTTGGTAAGTCAACATTGTAAGCATAGTATCATTCCTTATCACTGTTATCATGATTGTAATTCACTAAAGTTTCCTACTCATGTTACTAAGAATGCTTCATGCACCTAACTTTGAATTATGCTTCAGCTACAGTCTTTTGCAATGCTAGAATTCTGCATTTTCTCTTAAAAGAAAGGTGTTGTGTGAAGATAGTGCATAATGATGCATATTCTTGCAACATAAAACAAAACCCCTTCACATATATAATAAATTACAATAATTAATTACAGTGGATAGTGAAAATGTAACTTGTAAAAAGAAAAAAGAGGCAAATGCTATGCAACAAATAATTAGAAAAAGAAATGAAAACAAAATTGGTAGCTATATATCCTTTGACATAAATCTATATTATGATTGCACTTGAAATATTAACTGTATCTTTTTTTTGCAACCTACCTTTAAAAAGATATTATAGAACTGAAAAAATGCAGAACTGAATGAATCAAATGGTTGGGGAACTAGACTAATTCCCCTACAAGGAAATATAGGAACTGGAGCTTTTGTACTTTAAATAAAAGTAATTAAAGGAAGGTATGATAAAGGCACATAAAGTCATGCATGGTAAGAAAAATGCAACTAGAAAGAATATTTTTTCTCAGAATGTTAGAGCACACAACCATTTATTGTCATTAAATCAGAAAGATTCAAGACTAGTAAAGCAAGTATTTCTTTATACAATAAGTAGTTAAACTATTGAATTTACTGCCATCAGATATGGTGATGACCAATAAATTTGAATTTATGAAAGACTGAACTATCAATGGTTACTAGCTTGATGGGTATGGACTACCTCTGAAAAGAGTGCATGTTAAGTGGCTGCTGCGGGGAGCAACAATGAAAGAGATCTGTTTCTCTTATCCATATTTATGAGCTTCTCAAATGCATTTGGTTGACCAAGAAAAGATACATTATGCTGGACAAGGTGACTCTAGTCCAATCCAACAAGAGTTCCTCCTACATTCTCAATGTACAAATTATTTTGAAGAATTTTATACCAGAAGAGGTTCAAATAAGATGTTATATCAGTGATGGTGAACCTTTTAGAGACCGAGTGCCCAAACACTGGCCCCGCCCCTGCTCCCACCCCGCCCCCACCCCGCCCCCATCCCGCGTGCCCACAGGGCCACTCACCGCCTCCAGGGCCTGCCGCAGATCGCCCAGCAGCGCCATGGCGGCCACGCCCTCTGCCTGCGCCCCGTAGCATCAACTGTGCGCGATGGAGCCTGAGGGCAGAGTCTTGTCTACGCTGCCTGGCTGCCATGTCCTTGGCTGCATTGCTCCGCGTGGGCCACGCTCAGGGGCAACTCTCCTCCAGGGGGGCTGCTGGTGAGGGGGTCATGGGGGAGGCAAGGCTGGGGCAACGGCACGTGTGCCCACAGAGAGGGCTCCGAGTGCCGCCTCCGGCACCCGTGCCATAGGTTCGCCACTACTGTGTTATATGTTTTCTTGTTATTCTGATCGGATTTGTGTGTATGTAAGTTTAACTTATTTTTTCTGGCTTAGATAACAAAAATTCATGCACCTTCCCTTGCAGAGAAACTACACTGATACATAGTCCCCAAAGCTAAATTAGATGTATTGTAGAACAGGAATTTGTACTGGATACAAATTTATATTAGGTAGTATAGCCTCAAAATGAGAGATTAGAGTTGGAGAAGCTCTCTCTCTCTCTCTCTCTCTCTCTCTCTCTCTCTCTCTCTCTCTCTCTCTCTCTCTCTCTCTCTCTCTCTCCCCTATCCCTTTTTTCTCCTTTTCCTTTTCTTTTCCTTTCCTTTCCTTTCCCCTTTCCTTTCCACTGTATGTTTTCAGTTTTGGAAACCATACAGGAAGATATTTCTGAAGCTGAAGCATTGACAGGTTCCTGTTTTTCTAGCCAAAGATGCAAATTCTTTTTAAAATAGTTGAAGCTGATACAATAAAAAGTAAATTTAATTCCCGGTGATAAATTTTAAGTATTATACATTTCCTTAATTATTGATGAAAACATTTCCTTCTAGAATTACCTTTATGGCTAAAGATGAAGGAAGGAGGGACTGCCAGTGTTTTATGTCACTATGTTTGCACATGTCAAGAAGTAATGCTAAGACTGCATTCTGAAAGATGGGATTTCCTGTCCCTGATTAATGATTCTTAACAAGACGTTCTTATGCACCAAAAACATTGCATGCTTTCTGCTATTTTCTTTTTAACAACACAGATTAAATCTTGTCTAGATTACATGGTACATACATGCTTTGTGGTTCGATTGTAAATTTCAGAGGAGTTGCTAAATGCTAATTAGTCTGAGGAATCCTAATATAGCTTTACTATATAATTTGTATTAAATCGGAAATGAAATAAAGCTGCACTTGCTATCCTGTATACTTCTTATATCTTTTATTTGACTACAAATAACATGTTAGCTCTAAATAATATAATAGATATTACTAAATTATTTGTTAAGATTTTTTTTTCATTTTTAAATGATTTAAATGCATGTTGGGTATTCTGAGATAGGTTGGACTTCATTTCAAGACCTAATTAAATATTGTTTGCATTTCATTTGCCTCAACTTTTCTAAAGATATATCCCTATGTTGTGCACACATAGCTGTGTGCATGTATTTCTGTATTCTACATGTATATACATCTATATATAAATCCTATGAATTTCTATCCTTTATTCCAGTTGGCGACTGTTTTTGTTCCCACATACACCTGAATACTATAGGGACCAAGGTGCTACTTGGAGTTTTAAATTGGCCCCCAATGCTCAGAAAATACCTTTATCTGCCAATTTACTGTATGCCATGATACAGCTAATGCAACAGTTGGGGCAGAATTTCCCACAATCCATAGCAGTACAGCAATTTGCAGCTTTCTTTCTATCTCCCAAGGTCATACCCATGTTTACACAATCAGATTCTTTGACCCACTGTGCTTTGTCTGGAAGGTTCATCAAAATTGCTGTGCGGGCAATGACAATTAAATACACGCTAAGTAAAACAAGAGTAAGATTTAAGAACCAGAGATGACATTCTTGAATCTACCATACTTTAACACACCAGTCACTATACTGAAATCTAATTTTCTTTAGTGGGTATTGTTTAACGTTAATTTGAATTTTTGCTTAGGAGGAACAAATGACTTTGTGTTTGCAGTAAATTCTCTGTTGTGGCTTCCTATTATTCTGGGCTCTGCTAGAAGTGCTGCAAATATTTCTGTTTTGTCTGGCCTTTAACCTATAATTTATTATTTTTGACTCCTAGTGACTATTGGGGAAGTGATTTTAAGAATTAGATGTGTAATTAATCTGAATGCACAGGTAACTATACAAATCAGTGAGACTTAAATTTTTCATATTGTTTAAAGTGTTTCACATTCAAAGGGCATATTAAAAAATCACTGCATCTATTTTTTTTAATGAAAGTTGGCATATTAACTGGCAAAAACAACAATTGTTTTGTTTTCCTAAGTTAGAGGAGATGGAGCCCCATTTCTTTAAATCTTGTTCCAGTTTTAGGTATCACACACATCTCTCTCAGTGTGATTGCCACTCCCTGCTCCATCTGATTTCTTTTTTACATTCTTTTTTAAAAAACCATTCTTGAAGAGAAAAGGAACCTGGAATACTGCACAGCAAAGTTTTAGACTCAGCTGTTTTCTTTTTAGGAATGCCTGTGGGCATTTAAAGATATTTACAAAAAAATTATTGAGAGTAATTAAGATTCTGGGTTGTTGTGTTTTTTTTGCTTTTTGTGTAGCCATGTCTTAGCTCACAGCCATTTTATAAGTGAAGATATTTTATAATTATATCAGATATAATTCTATAAGAATTCCTAAGGTAGATTCTTAATTTACTACCCCTACTTTAAAATGATTCTGATCAGATTATATGCCAGCAAAAATTCTGTGTTATTACGTTCTTGTTATTTTAACTGGATGCTAGTAATAGCAATGTACTTTCTGTCCCACCTTCTAATGATGCATCGGAGCAGCCAATATTATTGTCAAATTGTTTTTGGAATGGTAAGTTTGCAAAGGATAATGTAATACTGTCCTTTGTTAGAGATGATGGTGAAGATAAGAACTTGAAACATTTACATTTTTCTTAAAAGTGACGTAGTTTCTTCCCATCATGGAAAAATGATTTTTATTTTATACATTTTCAGAAGCAATTGTACATATTATCATTGAATAATTATAATTTATTGTAGATTTCAATCATTCTTGATTTAGGTATCTGCTTTATGTATTATTTTTAGATCATTGTTTTCTATTTATAAGCACAGAAACAAAGAAAACATAATACATGAAAGAAGAATCTAAATCAGGAACAATAAAGTAAATGGAATAAAACAATTGGCAGCAATTCAGGAAGAAGCCATTATGTGAGCAGTCCATTAAAGCTAAAAACAATACATCATCTTCAAAAGCCTGGCAAAATAAAAACCTCTTCGCTTTATGTACAAAGTTGGATGCTGGAGAGAGACTTGATTTATTAAGTCCCTCTAAAAAAAACTCGAAGGCAAGTATTAGAGAAAGCCATCACAAACAAAGTCTTCTGTTGTTCATCTGCAATCTAAATAAAGTAATCTTGTTGCAGCTTCTAAATGGAACTTTCCTAGACTGGAGCTCACTTAATACTTGTAGTTCCAGAGTTAGTCGATGATCTTATTTTGTCAGATGTTTGATGGCTCTCTATTGTCTTCCTCTTCCTTATTTTGCTTCTTTCAGTTTGGGTGCACTTCAGCTTTTTTAATAATAAAAGTCTAGGATCAGCTGGACGGTATCAGATTATAGAAAGCTTGGTTATATGCATGGAACGTTTTTTCCTGTTCTTGGTAGTCTTCTATTTTTATTTTTTTTAAAATGGATATATATGCTACATTTTAGTCATACATGCTTTCATTTTTCCAATATACCCATGGTTTTTTTTTGATCCTGGCTTTTGACATTGTCTTGAAAGCTTGTTTTATGGTTTAAAAATGCTAATGTAAATTAATGAACATTGTGAGCAACTAAAGTTTGGCTGCATAGAATTCACACCCATAGAATTCACACCCATATTACCATCTGGTACAAGTTAAAAGTCTGACAACTTATTGGAACTACAGGATAATTTTTAAAAAAATGTTGACATAAATGCACGCACACACACGCACGCACAAATGAGCAAAATACTGGAAAGTGATACATTAGTTAATAATTCTGTGCATTTCCCTAGTTTCTTTTACTTGTTTGCATTAGAGATGCTTGGACAAATCCCTTCAGTTTTCTTTGCAAGGTTTTTCAGAAATGGTTTGCCACCGACTCCTTCCTAGAGCGGAGAGAAAGTGACTGGCCTAAAGTCAATCCAGCTGGCTTTGTGCCTAAGGCAGGACTAGAACTCATGGTCTTCCGATTCTACTCTGATGCCTTAACCACTACACTAAACCGGCTCTCATGATAAAAATAAAGCAACTCTAATTCAAGATATAGATAGTCCTCGACTTATGATCACAATTGAGCCAAAGTTTCAGCTGCTAAGTGAAACATTTGTTAAGTGGATTTTGCCCCATTTTACGACCTTTCTTGCCCCAGTTGTTAAGCGAATCACTGCAGTTGATAAGTTAGTAACATGGTTGTTAAGTGAATCTGGCTTCCCTATTGACTTTTTTTGTCAGAAGGTTGCAAAAGGTGATGACATGACCCCAGGATATTGCAGCTGTCATAAATATGAATTTTGATCATGTGACTGTGGGGATGCTGCAATGGTCGTAAATGTGAAAAACAGTCATGTCATTTCTTTCAGTACCATTGTAACTTTGAACAGTCCCTAAACGAGCTGTTGTAAATCAAAGACTACCTGTAGCTGTATTCCTTCTCTTGCGTGCTGCCTTGAATGACTTTCCAGTCTATGAGAATTTTGGCAGTAATACTTGAAAGATGGGACTTCTAGAACTGGCATTTCTTGTAACAAGAATTCATTCCTCATTTCTCAGAGATAACAACAAGCTTGTAAAGTTAGATTATTTTAAGGCAAGACATTTTTTTTTTTAAAAAAAATGCAGCTTCAGTGCAAACATCACTTTTTAAGCCATAAGCATAATCCTGATATTCTTTCATTTTCAGAAGTTAGAAATGGAAAGCACGGTTTTTGTACGCAAAGGAAAGGCTTTTGGAGCACTTGCCGTAATTGAGGAGGTGGAGAATATTTGAACACTTTCTAAAATGAGGAGTGAATACATTGCATCTGCTTTGTGTAGGAGTGTATCTCTGAATTCTCTCTGGCAGCTGTAGTATCCAGCTAAAATACTGTTCTCTACCTCCTACGCTCCAAATATTCTTCCTACACCATCTTTCTTTGGATAAAATCCCTCCTGTGAGAATACTAGAGCCAGATACCTTAGGGACTCAGACTGGAGGTTGTTGCTGGTAAAATACCACTGTATGAACAAAATCCTATAGGTCAGTCTTGCTGAAGATAATTCTGTCTGGTTTTGCTTGATGCTTTATCTTCTGCTTTCATAAATAAAATAAAAATGACATCAACTTTTAACAGTGAGATGTAAGATATCTGAAGGAATTTAAGTCCGATTTTTTTTTAAATAAAAAAACCAGCTACAATAGAATAATACCCCATCTGCGAAAGAATCTCTGGATAATGTTTCTGGGAAAGGTGGGCTTGTGCCTTGCAGTTTTGTAATCTTAGCCAAACAAGAGTGAGCAAAATAAGAAAGAATTCCAGTTTGAGCAAATGCAAATCTGATGGCGATGGAATCCTTTTGTCACTAAGGGACAGGTGAGTAGATTCCTATGATCTAGGCCTCGGCTTGAAGAGTAGCAGGAGATACTGGAATTTATATCACAGGATGAAAGATGTTTTTCCCTTGTTTCTTCTAGCCAGAAAATTCTGCCAGGAGACTTTCTCCCTGCTTCTCTGAAGGCCTGCATCTTCCTCTCTCTCCGGTTAGCAGTCCTAGTGGCATAGTGAGAAGATAATAACTTTGATTATTGACTTGAGTTGTCTTCTCTCAGAAAAATAAATAAAAGTTCTATCTATTGTATTAATCTATAACTAGATCACAATTGGAAGATATTGACAATCAGGTGGTTTTATTATTAGTTTTGGTAATCATTGCCAGTAGAACAGCCAAAGTTGTAATACCTTCAGGGTGTAAATTGAGAACATAAGGACTAATTAGTTTTGACCAGATTCTTGTCTGGTCAAAATTCAGTGTTTTGTTTTGACAATCATTGGGGAAAATAATATCCCTCAGCCAATGATATTGGATGTAATTCACAGTAAGGCTGGGGAAGGCTTCTTTCTAAGAGGTGCTTTATAATATGCAGGTCAATGTACAATCCCCTTCTTCAAATAATTTAAGCAACCACATCCTTTTGCAGCCCTTCCGGGCTGTTTCAGAAGCTGTTTTCTGATTGTTTCTGTACTTTTTGTGAAGGATTTGTTCGTGGCTAATACAAAGCCTTCATAATTAGTAGCCACTGATTACCTTCTATTCCATTGATACTTGATATAATTACATTTAACAAATAAAAAAGTAAATCATTAAATTTTTTTTTAATTCATTTTGAAGTGCAACTAGTAGGTTTTTCCCCCTGTAAGCTCTTTAATGAGATCTTACTCTGCTTTATATGTGAATGTTACATTTGTCAGAGCAGAAACATCTACGTTAGTAGATTTCTCCCTAAGTAAACTACTTTATAAAACAGAATGTGCATTTAATAACTAAAAAGGATATACTCACAATTGGTTGCCAAATCAATCTTTCTCTACAGCAGTGTTTCTCAACCTTGACAATTTTAAGGCATGTGGACTTCAACTCCCAGAATTCCACAGCCAGCAATGCTGGCTGTGGAATTCTGGGAGTTGAAGTCCACATGCCTTAAAATTGTCAAGGTTGAGAAACACTGCTCTACAGGAATCATTAGTTGGAGTGCAAAATAAACCACAGTGCAAAGATGTAACATAGTTTGAATTAAAAAGGAGTATCTGAAAGTCAAAATCAGATTGTAGAAGTTTTCAGTATGGGTGGAAGGATGGACACAGCTGCCGAGCAAGAAGAAGCCACAATGGTCTCCAGAGGTGACCATTGCCAATTTCATCAGAAGGCCCAGGAGTGGTATTAACACCACATGCATTACCACTTTTGTCCCTGTATGTGGCATTTCCATGCACGTATGCCGATAGCAGTCCAACCCTCCCCTGTTCCCCCAAACCTCCCCCCCTCTGGATGCCAGATGATATTTTTAAGGATCAGTTTTCATAGAAGGATAGAGCACAAGGATCTCGCGATAGAGCTTTTAACATGCATTTTAGAAACATGTGCTTTTATTAATATAACGCATGTCTTTTTGAATGAAATTATGATCCAGAATTCTGAAAGAATTTTGACCACAAAATCCCAAGTGTCTCTTTATAAATGTGACTTGGGGACTCAACATATTTACATATCTCAAGAACTACTTCCTGCAAGGTCAGAAGTTAACAGCTTGAAACCCAACTAGTTAATTATCGTAAGGAAGGACAGGTGGAAATTGCTCTCCTACCCCAAGGAGAGAAATTTCCACCTCCTGCACAGCAGGAGGAAAAGGTGTTAGAATTTGCACCTTGATTACACTATAAATAGAACTTGAATTTGTTATATAGCAGTCACTAGAATTTTCTCCTGTCAGTTTTATTATTTACAGTAAATCTACTTATCAAGGAATTGCATCCTGGAATGCATGCTCGAGCCTCCTTCCAATTCTAATGTTTGCCAAAAAAAAAAAAAAAAAGGCTGCCAATACCTTTAAATTTAGCATCAAAAGTGGCTCCACTCTTAGTGAGATCAATGTTTCTGCTTGCCTGAGCTTATTCCCAAGGTCTCTTGCTGCCATTTGGCTCACCTGTTGATTGCAGCAAGTGCAAAGCAAATGTCAGCATTAATAAAGACATTCTAGGACTTCAGATGCTTAAGATACTTTAGGAGGGCATAATCCCATCTTCTGTTCCCTTGAATGCATCGAGAAATATGATTGTTCATAGCTCCATTATATTTTCTCCGTTAAAGCTACAAGGTATGTGTTGAAAGTGGAGTCTCTGCTGCTCTCTGAGCTTGGTTTTTTTCTTGCAGATGTTTCATTACCTGATTAGGTAACATCATCACTGCTGGCATTTATAACCTGCAAAAAACCCATGCTTCCATGTTTTCTCCCTGTATGCAAGAAAACAACCACGCTCAGAGAGCACCAAGGACCCTAAGCTGCAAATACTCTTTGCAATTGATATTTCGAAGGTGTTGGGCAGGAGTATAATTTTGATTCTTGTTTCCATGTCAAACATACATTTTGGATCAAAGAAAGATAAATCTTTGGTTTTTGAAATCATGGGCAATTAGGGAAATTATCACTTTAGGCCAGCTTATTATCCTCCAAAGTTTTAAACCATTTGAATAATTGAAGGTGGAATGGGCTTTGCCTAAAATTGTGAAATGGCACTAATTTACAATTTGGTCCTTAGCAGCATCTAAATTATTATCATGTATTGGAATGTGCATTAGATTCTAAGTCTATAGTATCTTTTATAAACTAATGTGGTCAGTATTAGATATTTGCAAAAGAAATCTGGCTTAAATTACAATTCCATATTAAGAAATCAATGGTTAAGAAATTAAACAATATTAAGTAGGTTTCTTATGATCTTAGCTCAACAAAAGATTATTGTTTGTGTTATAAAATAGAAGTGTAAAATGAATAAGGGAACATATTTATATAATTGGGTTTGTCCTGTTATTGCTAGGCTTTGATTTGATATCCATAAGTTTGTCAGCATGCTGTAAAATCCATATAATTTAAAGATATGAATGTAGTTTTTATGAATATAGTAAAAAATTGAAATTTACTATATGAAGACTTATGAATCTTTATAATTGGCAGTATCTTGGGAAAATATAGCTGATGTGAAAGTGCTAAGTTTAGATAATATACTCTGTATGTATGGTGTTTGCAATTCATAGCACTTATTTCTTAATCCAGCTAACAATATTTCATAATTGGAAATAGTTCTTGAAATCCACTGTATTCATTAATAAACCCTTATTAACTTTGTTAATCAACGTGCTCATTGGCCAGTAGGGGGTTATAAAAATTAACTTTATATTGAAGATGCTCCTATATCTACAAAACCTATAGAAAACAAAAATCTGTTTTCCTTTTTTCCTTTTTATACAGTTATGAGTTCTTAGTAGTTTGAATATTATTCTGAGAAATGGGATGGTGCAATTAGGGATTAGGTAACTATAAACAGACAGGTGGAAAAGTTATCCACAGGGCTAGACAAAGAGTATTTCACAGGTTTTATGATGTAAAAGGTACATGAGTCAAAAAATATGCTTGCGGAATGGCTGAGAATGGGGTTGCTCAAGCACTTTATGTAAATACAAGTAGTCCTTGACTTACAACCATTTGCTTAGCAACTGTTCAAAGTTACAGCGGTGCTGAAAAAAGTGATTTAAGATTGGTCTTCACACTTAAGACCATTGCAGAATCCCTGTGATCATGTGATCAAAATTCAGGCACTTGGCAATAGGAATGTGTTTATGATGGTTGCATTGTCCTGGGGTCACATGATTGCCATTTGCAACCTTCTCAACTAGCTTCCAACAAGCAAAATTAGCGTAGGAAACTGGATTCACTTAACAACTGTGGTAAAATAGATCATAAAATTGTGTACAACTTACTAAATGATTACCTCACTCAGTAACAGAAGTTCTGGTCCTAATTGTGGTTGTAAGTTGAGGTCTATCTGTATAGTTTTAATAGATTGCAGTAATGGGATATGGTTGGTAGAACTAAAGAAAGATGTGTAGATCTTTGATACCTGACTCAGAGATGGATTAAACCAGTTTAAATCAGATTTAAACCCAAATGACTAGGGAGCCAGAGTTTCTCAAGCAATTCCATTTTTGCATAAAAAATTGAATAAAAATGTTTCAGGGACAAATATAATGTACCAAATGTGAAAACTAGTTTTTAGATTTGTCCCAGATATTCATTAACTCTTGCTTAGTGTTGGCAACCTGTGATATGCAAACCCCGAAGCAAGTAAAACTCTCTTCAGTTTTAAAACTAGAGAGAAGAAAAGACTCAGTACATCAAGGAGGGGGGGGAAATCAATAGACGAAAGACTGGGGAATAGAAAATTTCATTGTTAAAATAAATAGGACACAGAATAGTTTATTTGGCTACAAACTTGGTAAGTACAGTTAATATGGTAGCAGACGGTATTGCCCTGAAACAAAAAATGCATATATGTTGAAGAATTGTAGATCAGTGATAAACAAGAGTTTGTAAGACATGAGGCAACTGATACAAAAATCTATGCTTGTAAAGCAGTCAGATAAACTGGCAGGTGACAAGGGTCACAAAGTTAGATTTATTGTGATTCCTTTTGCGCCACAGTTGATTAATAACAGAACACAATTACAGAATTGGAAGGGACGTTGGAGGTAGTCCTCACTTTGCTTATCAAGATTGCAACCAGGGAATCTTTAAAGGCAAGCTTCTTGTTTGTTTAGTGCAGTGGTTCTCAACCTTTTTAATGCCGCGACCCCCAACCAGTCGTAAGTCGAGGACTAAACCGGTCGTAAGTCGAGGACTAAACCGGTCGTAAGTCGAGGACTACCCAACCGGTCGTAAGTCGAGGACTTTCCCTGCCCGGGAGCGCCGCACATGTGTGGTTCCACCCCCTGCGCCGGCCGAGGCGTAGCTGGCAAGCGGCAGAGATGGAGCAGGCCGACCACCAGCTGGCCCAGCCCAAGGGAGGTAAGGCACCCGCCGGAAAAGGGGGAAAAAAATGGCGGACAAAAAAAATGGCGGACAGCCTTGCTTGGCGACCCCCGTGAAATGGTCGATCGACCCCAAATGGGGTCGCGACCCATAGGTTGAGAACCACTGGTTTAGTGCCAGTATGCTGGCTGGGGAATTCTGAGAGTTGGTCCACACATCTTAAACTTCCCAAGATTGCAAAATGCTGATTTTGTGCTTCAAGAGACTTGCTATTGAGATTTCTTTTTATGTAAGCCTGTATTGTGTTTTTGCAAGACTATCTAATGGTATACTGTACGTCATCGGCCCTTTTTGCTGACAGAAACAAAACTGGAGCACCACAGTTGCAGAAGCAAAGAACAAGTTTTCTTCTTAGTGTCCTATCTGAAAACTGAAGCTTTCTTTCATATGAGTAAGTAGTTGTATTCACAGTTTGGGATCAGAACTGCACAGGTAGTCCTCGACTTACAACAGTTCATTTAGTGACCGTTCAAAGTTCAAAGTTACAATGGCATTGAAAAAAATGAATTATGACAATTTTTCACAATTACGACCGCTGCAGCATTCCCATGATCATGTGATCAAAATGCAAATGCTTGGCAACTGACTCATATTTATGATGCTTCCTGGGGTCATGTGATCACCTTTTGCAACCTTTTGACAAGCAAAGTCAAAGGGGAAGCCAGATTCACTTAACAACTGGGTTACTAACTTAACAACTGCAATGGTTCACTTAACAACTAGGGCAAGAAAGGTCATAAAATGGGGCAAAACTCACTTAACACATGTCTCATTTAGCCACAGAAATTTTGGGCTCAATTGTCGCAAGTCGAGGACTACCTGTATTTGATTCTGATTAACTCAAGTACTTTAGCCACCTAATGAGAAGGAAGGATTCAGTGGAGAGGAGCCTAATGCTGGGAAAGATTGAGGGCAATAGAAGAAGGGGATGACAGAGAATGAGGTGGCTGGATGGAGTCACTGAAGCAGTAGGTGTGAGCTTAAATGGACTCGAGAAGATGGTAGAGGACAGGAAGACCTGGAGGAACGTTGTCCATGGGGTCGCGATGGGTTGGACACGACTTTGCAACTAACAACAACAACTTGGACTTCCTGCAAAATCTTGCCTATTTACTTCTCTACCACCACCACTTGATTCTGTTTCCTTGAGGGTTGATGATGGAAAAATGAAACAAAATGAAACAAAAGGTCAGGATCTGCAGTGCCATATTAGATAACACAAATTTCCTTCAGTTCCTATTCTCTTGCCGCTGGAGAAACTAGTTGTTCTTTCTAATGGGAAAATCCTGTACTATCACTGAAAGCAAATGGGAATGAATGGCAGGCCATTAAATGACATCAGCTCCCTGGCTATCTTATTTCAGTTTGCTTATTTATCATACAATAAATGATCTGGCTCTCAAAAAGTCTTAAATGAATGAAATACTTTGTGCATGATGTCGCCCTTTCTTTTTTTAAATCTTCTGCATCTAGGATATTAGCACATAAATCATTAATTTTCTGAAACATTTTATATAATATTAAAATGTAATTTTTAAAAGTTGTAATTCAGACATTTTTGGTCCTGCTGATTAAATGAAAGAAATACATTGCCAGGAATTGTCTCATTATTTGTCCTTGTTTATAGAGAATTATAGCTAGGTAAGGACATCCAAACATATATTTAACTGAATAGGTAATCAGTCATGATTAATATATTGATTAGGTTGATGCATATCTTCTAAAATGATATAACTATAATTCCATGGGCAGTGTTTTGGATGTTTGCTCTCAAAGTAATTTAATGTGGAAAAACTTGTATTTTTGTAGTAGAAGTTGGGGAACATTTTTGAAAAAAGAAAAAATAGTAATCTTACATTGATATAATGTGCTAATAACCAATGCTATCAATTTATCTGGTGAATACATTAAACAGCACAAATATTCAGACTGGTTGCTAAGGTGCAATGCTGAACATTTGCTGTATGTGCTTTCCTCCCTCCAAAAATAATGTATAAAACTTGGGATGGAGTTCTAGATGCAGATGCAAGTAAGGATACTAGGTGCAGTAACAGAGGGCATAAGAAGACATTCTTGCTCAGCTAGTGCTAAAAGCCATGTGGGCATTGGAATGATAGTCTGAACATATTTGGAGGCACCAGATTGAAAAATACCAAGATAGATAATTGAAGTTGCAATCTTTTATTTTACTGAGTTTGGAACAAGTATACAAAACATTAGGCTGTAAGTAACATGTAGTGTTGCTCACTTCTACTAATTGTGAGAATTTCCCAAATTCGCTATTATAGAGAACAACTAATGGAAGTACCTACATCTCTTACAGACACTTCCATATAGAAGTATACATATGAATGACAGAGCCAGGTAGTATGTAAAATTACCTTCCACAGAGGACTGGTTGATTGCCTACAATCTGTTGGAAATGGCTGTTGAGATGCGTCAGAGAGGGTGCATATGAAATATATGTTCCAATGCAACATGTGCTATTATATGAATACAGTAGCTTTCTGCAAGGCCTTAAACACCTAGTTTTGTTACTGAACCTTGAGCCCTGGATCTGTGGGTGAGCCCATATCATAGATATGTTGATTGTGTTGGTTGATTTTTATTTTGGCTGCTGTATACTGTATGTTATTCTTTATTTTGTTGTGTTATTTTTATCTGGTTTTTATTCATTGTTAGCTTCCCAGAACCATCTATTTGAGATGGTGGCTATATAAATCAAGTAAGCAAACCAACTAACCAAGCATCCAGAGTCACACAGGTGAGATGAGTGGAATAGACATTTGATAGATAGAATAAAATAAATAAAATAAAATAAAAAAGCTGATTATGCATTGAGTTTATTTATTTATTTAGTTTACAAATAAGGCAGCAAACATATCCAACCCACCATTCTTCTCCTATTTTCTCCACAACAATCCTGTGAGATGAGTTGGGCTGAGAGAAACTGACTGGCAGAGGGCACCCATCTGGCTTTCATTGCTAAAGCAGGATTTGAACTCAATGTTTCTTGCTTTCTAGCCTGGTGCCTTAACCACTAGACCAAGCTGGCTCTGGGCAGGCGCTGACAATTAATTTAATTCACTCAGACACATTTTTATATCTCTGTAACAAGATAGTATAATATATAAAATCTGTGTCATGCTACATAGCATGTATATTGAAAGCTGGCAGCTGAGTCATATTGTTCTTGAAATATTGGTTGAATAAAAAGGTTTTATTTGTAACAAGATGAAAACAAAATCAAGTTGAGAGAAAGATGTGAGGTATTAGCAGTCTCCAGATCTGCTGGGAATGTCAATAGTGTTGGAAAGTAAATGTGAAGCCTTGGGTAGTTTTCCTTCTGTGATAAACACAAATATAGAAATGTATAGCTTAATACTGAGATATTGATAAAGGATAATGCACATTCAAAGAATTATTCTTCATCAGCTGGAATACAATGGCAAATCTCCTTTTGAAGTACAGACTACTCTATCTTTATGACATTTATAATACAAATGGGAATTGATTTGTTACCAAGAAATCTTTTTTTATATATTTGGGGGAAAGCAGCTATATAGACTACATTAGCCCTCTCCAGTCTAGAAGCATCCAGATATGTTAGATCATAACTTCCAGAATTCCCATTTAGCATGGTTAAAAGTTAGAGCTGTGCAAGTCCTTCAAAAAAAGTGCTTTGGAATATGTAGGAGAACATGGGATGCAGTTCTTTTTAAATCAATTAGCATGTGTAACTTTTTCCAAACTTGTGTGGATGTACTTGGCTATCTTTGAATGCGTCTGCGTGCATAGCCACTTCTTTTAAAACAGGATAATATCCGTTTAATCATTTAATTTTTTTTACAATGTTTAATTGTTAATTGTTAATTTAATTGTTAATTTTCATTATTAAAGAGAAGGATGAAAGGGATTTAGACTAAATGGAAAGGAGAATTATATATTTATATTGTTACATATTTCTGTTAGTTTTTACTGGACCTTTCTTGATTAATAAGGAGAAGTGAAGATTTAGAGCAGGGGTGTCAAACTCAATTTCATTGAGGGCCGCATCAGCATTGCGGTTGCCCTCGGGCCAGGTGGGTGTGGCCAGGGTGGGTGTGGCCTACTGGGTGGGCGTGGATGGAGTGGGTGTGGCCTACTGGGTGGGCATGGCCAGCTCTACATCGTTCGCGTCAAGAGTGCCTGTGGGGGCCTGGGCAGGAGTGGGACAGATTTGAGGGTCTCTGGCAAAGTGGTGGGACCGGGGCAAGCGCCAAGGCATGGTGCATTTCTTCATTCCTTACAAAGGATGACATCTCCCCAGCATGCACCCAGAGGGCGGGGCCGACACAGCAGGGGCTGGTTCCTCATTGTTTCTAGACGGCCTTGTGGAGCTAAGACTGAATGTGTTTCAGCATAGATGGCCACCACAAAATTGTACATTGGCTCCCGGCCGGCCTGGGCCAGGGCCAAGGCAGCGGGGGCTGTTCCCTCACTGTTTCCAGGATGGCTTCGCGGGCCACATGAAACCACTTTGCGGGCCGCATCCGGCCCCCGAGCCTTGTGTTTGACATGTCTGATTTAGAGATACGTTAATAGAAAATGGAGTGGGGTATGGATTGAATATATATATGGTTATATGTTAAGAGACAATGATAAATTACTTTATATTGAATATACTTGCTGGGGATGAAGTTTCTTTTTCTTACCATTTCCTTTTGGGAGGATTTTCCCCCCCTTTCTTCCACATTTTTAAATATTTTTTGTATTTTTATAAGGTTCCTATATTACTTTTATTTTAATATCATTCTTAATTAAATTATTAAAAGCAGGGTAACATGGAGACAGTTGGAACAATTTTTCAAAGTAATTGCACCTGCTTGAAAAAAATAGGGTTGCTTTAATGATTTAAAAAAAACAAAAAGGTACACTGAAGGCACTCCTGCATGTTCCAAAGCAGCCATTTTGAAGGATTTGCACAGCCTAAATTATTACCTTTCAGTGGTAATTACAGACAATCTGTTATTTCACAAGATGTCTTTCATAAGATAGTGCCTGAGAACCTGAGTTCTGGTTGCTATACTTCTGAAATGCTTGAAGTTGGGGAATATGCTTGTTTGATTTTTGCTTCTTTGTTCTGAAGGCAGTTTGTTGGTCATACATTGTTTTCAGTCAGGCATTTTTAATCTCTTGTGGATATTATTCTGCTGTGTCAATATAGAATTCCTTTGCCCAGAAAGGTTTTCTTTGTTCATTTGAATTAAAGTTAGATACATATTTAGACATATCGGTTAGATTTGTACTAGGGCTCAGAAATGC